>NC_137651.1:24877879-25090379 GCF_963422515.1 Blennius ocellaris | reverse complement strand
TCTCGCCTTACAACCCCTCAGCCACGGGGTCTGCTGGGAGTCCATGATCAGGAAGGAACCCCAGACGACATGGAGGGTAATCAGATTACTCTACCCGCTCATGCTCTGTGAGAAGAAACGTGAGGATGAGCTCATGAAGGAATCATTATTTTAACCTAAAAACAGTTTGTTTTGATCATGAACTTTAATTTGCAACTCTCGTTAAGGAGGGACAACGTGGGCGTGGTCTAACTAATGACATTTTCTGCTTCTTCGCTGGCCATCATCATCTTTAGATCACAACAGCGGTCATGTAATTTATGTCAGGAGACAATGTGCGATTATCTGCGTCCAATGCGAGTCTGTTAACCCCTCACACGACACAACATGAGACTAAAGGTCAATGACATTTGGTCTGAGACGCTCCTCATCGCACTGCGTGAGGGAGACTTCTCTTGCATGTTCCTTTAAATCGAAGAAAATATGGACTCTTTAGATAGAAACTCTGGGAATTTGTATAATAAATGTAAGTTTTTGTAATTAAAAGAAACTTTTACATTTCTTAATCTTTTGTGATCTTTTCAAATGCGACTAACCTAATGTGAGTTTGAAGGGTTTTTCTTTGAATATTTGAAAAAGAAAAAAAAATGAAATGGTAAGAACAATGCTAGAGAGTGGATGGTAGTATCACAAATGATTTGTTTGTGATACTAGCGTCGTTACTTTTGTGGTTAATGTGCAATGTTTCCACTGTGGTCGCTTCTCACAAGGCCCCATTTACACATTTCAAGTGAAACCGCACCGTTGTGTTCATTTCAGAAAGGTTTTGTGTTTCCATGGCAACGTTCTGAAAATGATGAGCGATTACACAGAAATGGCGGAAATACTGAAAATGTCGTTTTCATGTTCGGCCACTGGTGGGTGCTGTTGGTAGTTTTTGTAATGAAAGCACACAGGTGCACAGAGAACAAGATGAGACTAGAAAATTCCCTGGTTTAAAGTCATATATGGTCATTTAATTCACATGTCACCTGTATGTAAGTAAATTCAGTAAAAAGCGAAAAAAACGATGTATTATATGTATTGAAATTACATCTTTTTTATAATTTCAACTGGTTTAATTGCTTTTTTTAATGTTATCCCTGGGGTTTAATGTTAATGATAATAGTTAAATACTATATTAATAATTAATATAATGAACGAATTTAGCCAGTTTACAGCCCCCCCCCCTCCACTTCCCACTTCCTGGGCTCGAGACTCAGTGAGCGGATATGATTGGCTGCTTCCCCCCGGTGGGCGGAGCCACAGCAGGACTCATCGCGGCCGCGCGGCGCTGCTTGTCGGTCCGCTTCGCCGCTCTCCGCTCTCCGCTCCATGGACTAACTCGGGGAACCGAGCGGAGACTAACCGGGGGACCGAGCGGACCATGGCCGCCAAAGAGGACCTCTACAGCAAGATCCTCCCGCGGAGGCTCCGGCAGAACCGAGCCGGCTCCATGAAGAGCGGCTCCAGCCTGGACGTGCTGCTGTCCATGGGCTTCCCCCGACCCAGAGCGTGAGTAGCGGGCCGGGCTGGGAGCAGGGAGGGGGGGGGGGGGGCACACTGGTCGGTGGGACGGAGAGCCGCTCTGCGGAGGACGGAGAGCCGCTGCCCGGCTGCCAAACAGGAAGAGCCAGCTGAATATTACAGTGAAAACAGTAACTTTTTAAACAATAATATATCGTTACCATATTTTTCCTGGACTGTCATTCACCCTTTTTGTTGTTTGTGTGGCCGATCATGAGATGTATCGTAAGAAGTGACTTTTACAAACATACTGATACGTCCCATCAGACAACCCTCGATGTCAAAAGAAATTTAAAGCTAAAATATTATATTATATTAAAGTCACGCTTGACGTTTGATATTTGGAGTATAGTGTAGTCTTTAAAAGATGAATGCGAAATGAGAAACTCGGTCAACTAAAATTTAAATTTCATTAACAGAGTTGACTAATAGTTGATTAAAAAAACCAAAACGGAATTACTCGTTTAAAAAAAATACCTTTTTTTTACTACAAAACAAATGTCAGGAAACGAGGCAGCATGGTAAAATGAAAAATTCAGAAATCGCAGAGTTATTATCGTGTGTGTATCTCATCTGCTGAATAAATATATCTTACAATGTGAATTAGTTTAGTGTTCATCCTCCTCCCACACTTTGAGAAACCTTGGGCTCGACTCACAGGATGAATGATTCAGGATCGCAATCGTGTGTGTGTGTGTGTGTGTGTGTGTGTGTGTGTGTGTGTGTGTGTGTGTGTGTGTGTGTGTGTGTGTGTGTGTGTGTGTGTGTGTGTGTGTGTGTGTGTGTGTGTGTGTGTGTGTGTGTGTGTGTGTGTGTGTGTGTGTGTGTGTGTGTGTGTGTGTGTGTGTGTGTGTGTGTGTAAACACCACGCTGCTGAACTGAAAGAGCAGAAACCAGGACAAAGTAGGAGGATTGTTGAAGCAGTAATTCTTCAAAGAGCAGCAGCTCCACCTGAAATATACCTGTATATATATACCGAGAATAAAAACCATGAATGCATTTAACGGAAGACTGAAGTGATAAAGAGATAAAAGTGAGGCTGTTTGTTTAGTAAACTGAAAACATTTATCTTGTGGCTGCTCTGCCACGTGTCGTACATCAACATTACTGTTACAAAGGGCTTCACGAAGAAGAAAACTTATATATATATATATATATATGCTGCTATGTTTGTTTTAACTGTTACGTTTTTGTAATTTTTATTTTAAATCCTGCTGTAGCAGTTTTCTGTTGGCATACAGTGACATCTAGTGGTTTCAGGTGGTATGTACCAGTTTTAGTTTTTATTTTTATTTCAGAAAACATTCAGTTTTACAAGAGAACGCTGCCCATTTCTACGGAAATGACAGAAACACTGATAGCATGTCAGGCTACGGGTTGGCGCTGCAGGTTGTCTTTGCAAGGAGGAACAATACGTTCTAAACATGTAAACAACAACTACGGTTGTGTGCACATGCGGTTAGCACTGCTACAACCCGCACTTTGTAGCTCTGCTGTCTGGTGGCTCTGGAGCTCCGACTAGTGGCAGGTGGACGTATTACAGCTAAGCTGCACATTTTACACAGATAAAACAAGAACCATTTAATATTTTGTGACGCTTGACGAAGTGATATCACATGTCAAGTGATACTAAGTCCATACTTGGGTTTAATATATAGACGCTGGGTAGATGGACTTTAATCAGAAGAATTTTCTTACACGGACTGAAGTAACGTGACCTGCTCAGCGTATTGTCCCAGTGCTCATCACGTGACACACACACACACACACGCACACACACTACAGTCAGATGATGACTACAGGCTCCAACATGTGTATTCAGTTCTGAGAACTCCATTGATCACAAAGCAGCAGGAAACTAAGCGGTGTTGTGGAGGCGGTGTGTGTGTGTGTCAGTGTCTCATCGGTGAGAGCATCTCAAACTGTGATCTCTCATTGCTTTTGTCTCTTTGATACTCTTTTTTTTGGGGGGGGGGGATTGGAGGCATTTATTTTCCTCCGTCTGGGGAGTTTGACCCACCAAACATGGCGACCCCACTGCAGGTGCTCCCCCTCCCACTCCTGCTTTAAAGGGATTATTTCTGCACACAAAGATTAGATTTCTCTGCTGCTGCGCGCTCAGGCCATGGTTGTGTTAGGGAAGGTGTGTATAACCCCCACATCTGGGACAGGAACATGTATAGAAAGACTTTATATGGGCAGTTATAACAGTGGTATTACAACTCAGTTGCACCTTCTTATTTTTTCTTTTTTTTAAATGAATGTGTTATATTCTCCATTTTTTAAACATTTAATGAAGTGATTGAAGATTGACTTTAACAAACACGTGGCCTCAGTCAATAAACATACAAATCTACTCATTTCACAGTTGATGCATGGTGGTTTTAACATTAAAAAATTTTTTTTTTTAAATGAACATTTCCACTTATGTCTTACATTTCTAAATTGTTGAATGGCTGCAGAAATATTTATTGAAATAGCGGTGTGTTTAGGGTCAAAAAACCGATCTCACAGGCTTGATATATTCCAACCATATTCTATAAAACGTGTCTTTTTGTAACCTGATTGAAAAGTAGTTTTTTTCATTATGTAGATATCATGAGGTTTAAGCTGTATGTATGTATGTATGTATGTATGTATGTATGTATGTATGTATGTATAGTTTTGCAAACTTTTGAGTCATTTTATGGAAGTTTTACGAAATTCCACACAAAACTCAAATCCCTTCGAGGCAAATAGACACTTCAATCAATAGAATTTAAACATGATTTTTATTGCATATATTTCATGCCTTTCAATTACAATGATAAATGTATATTCCTCATAAAAGCACGCAGCTGATATGTTCAGACGGTTTGTTCGTTTCCAAAGTGGATGAATGTTGGTCAAGTATCCCCGTCAACACAGTGACGTTATTCAGGAGCTTAGTCATTCCCTTTTTCTGAATCAATCTTGAAGATTTAATATTTATAGCACATTTGAACCATCATTTATTTGTATTATTTGTTTGTTTTTTGTCATTAACGCATTGCACAGGTTGGTATTGAAGCCACATTCGCCTGCCGATTTTAAGACGAAGAGTAAATCCCACATGTCCACCGTGCCGGCGCGGTGCTCGCTGCACGGACGGACGGCTTGTATCATTGTGGAGACAGAATCGATGATGCACGTTTATTCTCCTGTCGAGCTTCCAGGAAGTCGCGAGGTGCGTCGGTCCGCTGCTCACTTTTAACGCAGCGATGGATTAATTATACATGGAACAAGCAGAGTCACGCCGAAGCACCCCGGCACTCCGGGAGGCGGCGGAGTTTGTGTCCGACCCAAGGTCGAGGCCGAGCGCCAGGCTCGGGAGGACGGCAGACACTGGACGTCATCATGAGTAATCACAAGTAGCAGAAGAAAAAAAAACTCCAGGTCAAAGGATCAGCAGCTTCCCGGTCTGTGAGCGTGAATCAGCGAGCAGTGCCTTATTTCCAGTCAAAGTTCATTCACGGTGCCGAGTCGCACGTCTCGTCTGTGAGGGAGGAACTTCTCAACTTCTCGTCTGCACCAGACTGCAGGGCTGCACCGTGTGTCGCACATGTATCGATGTCGCCGTCGGACGTATCACGACACGTAGTGTTTTGTGGCTCACTTCCCTTCCCTTCCCTTTACCGGCGGCACGCCTTCACACTGAGGTCCACAACGCAGCGCCGTGTGTCTCCTGGGTCCCGTCTCTTTGCATTTATGGTCCCGACCGGTGCTTCCACCTCTTTCCCAACCAGCTGTCAGCAACAGACACGTGTTTCGCTCTCCTCACAGCCACATTTTGCATATTTTTCTGCTGATCTGAAAGAAGGAAAGTGTCTGTGCTGTGGAGTTGGTAACTCTCATGAATTATTGAGTCATTCCCTTGTTTCCTGTCCTCCCGTCAAGTGTCTTTGTAGTGCAGATGAACGTATGAATGCATTTTTCGAGCTTGGCTTCACAAATTGGTCTCGGGCTCTTTGGGACTAGTTGGAGACGACTGTGGGAAGCCGCTGTCGCTTTTGATGTGTCATCATTATCTGTCTGCTGGAGAAGGGGTGGGGGGCTCCTAACAAGGTCACAGAGATGTCATTAGTCTCCTTCCTGAAACGGGAGAGGCGCATCCCCGTCTGCGTACAGCCGCCGTCGCTCACTGGCGCACTTCCACTCCGGCTCGGTGACGGTATCACTGCTCATCTGCAGCTCCGTCCGGAAGCAGGGAAACGGGCAGCGCTATCCGATCAGGAGGCTCAGATGTCTCCGTTACCGGCCGTCTGAAGCTCCAGGTGGTGCCTCTGGCCGGGGAGGAAGGCTTGTACGTTCCACGTAAACTCTTCGAGCAACAACACCCCGCGGCGCCTGTGCTGGCCTCGCTGAGCGCAGTGGGGCTCAGCTCAACTTCCTGCTCGTTCGTTAATGAGGGGATGAACCTCAGCGGGAGCGCCGTAGCCCACCTTCATTAACGCCACAACCTTTCAAATGATAAAGCACCGTCTTTGCATTTTTCTTTCTTTCAGAAAACCTTCACATTTACAACGTTCTGAAACCGCCGTTCATAAATCCACCACGTTGTGGACACGCTCTTATATGACTCTCTGAAGGCTGTGATGTGCGGTGACCAAGCGTTTCCAAAAAGTGTTGTGCTTCCACGGCAACACGGCCCCAAGTGTTTGGAAGCCATTTTTGAAAAAGTTGTATTTTTAATGGCTCTGGTCAAACAGCAGTTTGCATTTTTTTTTTTTTTTTTTTAACTGGAAATGGTTGCCTTTAATCAGATCCTGGGTGATCTCCGGAACTTTCTTTCAGTTCTCAGAGAAATTTCTGGCATCTTTCTCATGTGATACATTTTATCACTGCTAGTCTTTTATCGTCTCTTGACTTTATTTGACAGGGAAAATTTGTTTACACAGAGAGCGGTACAGTTTAGAAATGCTGCACTTTGTCTTTATCTGGTTCAGAATCTGGGTTTAGTTTGAAGGGTTTGTATTAAAGCTGGTCAAGGTTTGCCTCCAGTTTGATGAATCCAGGTTTTTTTTTTTTACTATTTTAACTCTAGATTCAAGAGTCCTGGTACAAAAAAAATCTATTATTTTCATCGAGATTGACTTCATCCTGTATTTCCTTTGTCAGTGTGACCCTACATTGAGTTTTTCAGTTCCAAGGCTTGTGTAGTTTCAGTCTTCGGGGTTCCACAGTGAAGGCGTCACACTGGTGGACCATGCTGAGTAATACACCTTCTCAGTATGTCTCACTCTTGCGTAAAACATTGTGATTTGATTGATAAAGGCTTGTCTGTTTTTTCCACAGATGAATACGCTGATATCTGGATTTGCACCCACACTGTGTCTAACTGCAATATTGTGGTTTCAAGAGGAAACTCTACGACATTGACATGCTTGCCTCAGTTTGCTGCGTCACTCTTTCTTCTTCTTCTTTTTTTTTTTAATGTGGGCGCCGAAGGCGCTGCTGGATATAATAAGTTCATTAGATGAAGCCCGGGGTGGGGAGTGTCCGCGACCCTGCGGGACCCCACCAGTGTGTTCCAGTGGGAACTCGTCTTCCTCAGCTCGTTCGCTGCTTCCTGTCTCTGCTCGTGTCTCTCAGGTGAGACCGTGACAGCAGAGCGGCTCTGTCCTGTTCGCTTCCTCGGCAGCACCGGCTCACTCCCATCAAACATTAATGGTAGGAGTGTTGTACCAGAGCTTGCTGATTGGAGGACGTTGCAATGCTCGAGCTCATTTCTTGCCCGATGTCTCCTTTCTCGCCACGGACGTCCGCACGCAGGCGTCGGACCGTCCTCATTCCGTCCTCGCTGCCCAGTCCACCACCAACTCTCCTGCTCCTCTCAAACCTTCACTTCCCACATTTGAAAGATCCCACAAATTCATAAAACATTCAATTGGCCTGTGGGCAGGGAGCCTTCCTCGACCCGCGGTGTGCAGGTGCTCCTTCCTTCACATTTCAAGCTGTGTGTGTCAGTGTGTGTGTGTGTGTGTGTGTGTGAGTGTGTGCGTTGATTCACACGTTGGGCGGTGAGGTTTTCTGTGTTTCGGTCGTTGGGGTTGCTGCTCGCTGTGGTTTTGTGTGTGACGCGTGAGGACTGAGCCATCTGTGCCCGCCGCTACCTTTTGCCAGCGCCGCACCTGGAACGGCTCCAGCAGCCGGCGTCCTCCGGCGCCACCGTCTGGCCTCACGGTCACTTCAGTGGGACGCAGCGCCCGGTGCTCCTGCTGCACCGCCGACCGACCGGGCTGACGGCATCAGCCAGGGAAAATATATGCGAGGAGACGTTTAATTAAAGGCCTGATTGGATGCGGCTGCAGCTTAAATGAGTCACTCGGAGGAGGAGACGCTGGTTGTACGCCGATATACTGTCTTTGCAGCAAAGCTGTGGCTTCCAGGCGTCCAGATGTCCCGCGTGACTTTACAACATTTAACGTTTAATGTTTACACAGCAACGTTCTGAACAGGATGTCCATTGTACAGTGACGACAGAAACACTGAAAACAATGTAGTTAGCCCGTCGGGCCACTAGTGGGTGCTGTGGGTTGTTTTTGTAATGAAACTACGTTTGCCGGTGATTTTAAAGAGTGTGAGAAACCTTTCCGTCACTTCCTGCTAGGCTCAGTCAGCCATGCAAACATTCACATTAATTCAAATGTATGTATGAGGTTCTCAGTTTAGGAGATGCACATGGTTCCCTCTGTTGCTCCTGATGTGTCAAAATGACTCATGAAGAAGAACAAGATGCCGTTTCCTCAAAGTCACAATTATTAGGCTGGTCGTACAGATAAAACAATCATGTCTCCTGTGTGAGTACACTCTCATGCTCCATGCTCTTTAATACCCCCACCTGCTTTAATCCCTGCTATATTGGTCTGTTGGACTGAGATCTATGACTAGAGGACGTCTGAGTCTCCTGAACCCATCGAAGAAGACATCCTCTGGTAGACTGTGGAGTGTCAAAGTCTTCCGGAGAAATCCGTCGCCAGCTCAGTTTGGTTCTAAGAAGAGTCACAGCAGCCGAACTGTTGATTCCATGCAGGGTGGATCCAGGCTCTCTTGGCGAGTTCTTGGAGTTCCTGTTGTCTTTCTATCGTCTCCGCCCAGTCTGTCCATTCTCCACTGACCTCTTTTTGTCCCAGAGAACTGCTGCTCACTGGAAATCTTCTCACCTTCCCACTCATTCTCTGGAAACCCTGCACATGGTCGTGTGGAAATCCCCGGAGATTAGCAGAAAGTGAACTGCTGGGATTTGTATCGCTTCCCGATATGAGTCACATGACTTGGCAAATAAATAAAGAAACTGCGACCTCTATTCTGAAAAATGAGGTGTTACTTGGTATATAAAGGCCTCGATGTTTAAAGTTGTTCCATGACTTGGTGGAGACAGAATAGAACCAGTAGATGGTCTTCAGGTGGCGAGAACCCAACTCCAGATCCGTAAAACTCCAAATGTCACCAACGTTTAACAGGTTATAGGCGACTATCTGGCTTGTATTCATGGTCTTTTAATAACCCTGTATTTCTGGACAGATATGAAAGAAGTGTTTGATGGATGTGTTGATACTAGCAGATCCCACGGTAACGACTGAAGCGAGACCGATCTGGCTGCTCATCAGGACCAGGCAGTGTGTGTGTCTGTGTCCGGGGATGTGTTGTGATTGGAGGCGTCGGAACACAACGTCTGCGTTTTCCGCGCTGGAACGCCTGCAATGGTTCTCCAGCGAGGACCAATTAAGTTTAATGAGTTTGGAGGAGAAGCGGCACAGAAATATGGAGAAAGATGCTTATTGTTTCCCCCCCGAAGACGCCAACAAACGGCCGGACACCCAGAGTTCATTTTCATCCTCATAACTCACAGGCGGAAGCTCCTTTATTACTCGGCACATTAGAGTTTCAGCTCGGCAGACACTTCTTGAGGCTCACAAGCACAACCACCTCACTGGAGGGAGGCAGAGCTGCTAACCATCATTCAAACCTCAACAAAGTCGGATTCATCGGCCGGCTTTTGTGAAGCTTAGAAAATGCAGAGACAGACTTTTGTGGCCAGTTTTAAATCAGATAAGAAGTTGTTGTTGTTTTTTTTTTAATGCTTTAGTTCTTTCAGTCTATCCATTGCGATTGGTGTGGAGTGTTTTAGCTCCAGTAACTTCTCTATTAAAGCTTTTTCCGCAAAGTGCGAGAACGTGTCTGCTCATTTATTCTGCAGCGCTGGCTCAGTTGAATACTGATGTTGGACCGGAGGGCTTTCTGTCCTGACCTCTGCACCAGCTCTAGTCCATCATTAAACATGGAAGAATAACATTCACACACTTTCTGTCCTCACACACTCACATGCACCTGGCGGGCAGCAACAATCCATCTGATCGTCCAATACGTCGACGTGCAGAGGGTCAGTGTCCAGAAACGTCACGATGTGTATGTTTCAATATATTTGTCTCTTAAGGGTTATTTTTTTAGCTTTTGGTTTAATTTTGGAGTCAAGGGGTTAATGTTAATGAGCTGAGACCAAGGCTTTTGTCAGGACAGTATGGTTGAGTAGTATAAGAGTATTCTTGTGTGTGATTTGACTTTAAATTATGTCTAGCCGTCGCACACCATTTGTGTATGGAGGAGAAATTAGGCTTGATGGCAATGATAAGTACTCGTACCAATACCAGTATCGGTAAGTAGCTTAAGGTTAGTACTCGTACTCCTTTAAAAAAAAGAGGCATCCAGAGTTTTAATGTACTACGTTTTCATGCTCTGCAACCCTGTTTCATCACACGGTCTGTTCATAATATCCACTGATGATTTACATCGTGTTCCACAGGCCACAATGGCCATTCAGCTCACGAGCAGGGTTTTTTTTTTTTTTTTTAATATTGACAGTCCCTTTGGTCCCATTATGTAAAGTGAGAAAGCTTTGGGTCTCCACACGCTGAACTCAGTCAGCCATGCAGAAACTCACATAAATTGAAATGCATTTGCTCTTAATGCTTCATGGTTCCATCTGGAGAAGAGTGTGTTTTCATGTAGCTCTAATAAAACGCTGCCAAGCAGACAGATAGAACAACATTTCCACATTGTGTGTGTGTGTGTGTGTGTGTGTGTGTGTGTGTGTGTGTGTGTGTGTGTGTGTGTGTGTGTGTGTGTGTGTGTGTGTGTGTGTGTGTGTGTGTGTTGGAGACTTCATGGAACAATGAACAGTAACACAGGAAAAAGATTATTCACTTCTATTATTGTGAACACGGAAGTTTGTGTCCACGTCCACCGCTCGCAGAACAATGCTGGCTCACACACACACACACACACGCACACGCACACGCACACACACACACACACAATGTGTGGATTGGACAATGTTTGCATTTCAATCTGTGCGAATCATTTCTTGATTCCACCAAAATTTTAATTCAGAGTTCACAAAAAGGGAAAAAGCTCAGAATGTTGCACAATTTTTCATCCAGTATTTTGGATTTTTGGAAAAAAAACACTCTTTAACAAAATCCTGTGGACGTTATGCACACATTTTAATTTAATCTAAGTGGAGCAAATCTGTGATTAGAGGGCTTAGACCTCGGGTTCACATGGAAAGCCTAAAGGTTTTTTGGATTGAACTGCGCTGTGTTCTCTGTGTGTGTCAACACAGTGAGGACCCGCCAGGCCGCAGAATCAGGGATTTGTTGGTTGTTGGGTTTTTTTTAAAGTACTTTTTAATTAGAATTACAAGCCAGTAGTTGGCTGTAACCCAAGCAGAATGCTCAGCTGAGAGCTGAAAACATGCAGCAAGTCAAAAAAAAGTGGAAGCACCTGTCATCAGCACGACCTTTCACCTGTCTCCCACATTCCGGATCTATTCTCATCAGACACACAACTTACAGGCTAAACATGCAGCGTTTGCTGCCGGATCCTCCAGTAGTCCCATCTGAGAACTGCTCGAGCAAGGAAATGTCACTCCTGTGGCGGGTGTTCAGATGAGGTTTGGTCGTGCAGCACGAAACAGAACGTTATTTGACCCGTAAACACATTAATAAATAGCAAAGCTCAGATTAGCCGAGCAGCTAAACAGACAGCAATTCGTTGAAGGAACCCGATAATGAAGAACGTAAAGCTGATGCCTCAAAACATTAGCTTTGTATGGTGGCTCAAGAGAAAAGTGACGATTCCAGTTTGAATTAGTGCCTCATCCACATATTTACTACTAGTTTTCTTTAAGGATTTCATAGATATTTACAAAACAGTTTTTTTGTTGTTTTTTTTTAAAAGTGAAGCAAATAAACAATACTTAAGAACAATAAATGGACAATAAACAATTTTTAAATGTGCTCAGACAAAAGAGAAAATCCTTTTTCTAGTGTGTGTGTGTGTGTGTGTGTGTGTGTGTGTGTGTGTGTGTGTGTGTGTGTGTGTGTGTGTGTGTGTGTGTGTGTGTGTGTGTGTGTGTGTGTGTGTGTGTGTGTGTGTGTGTGTGTGTGTGTGTGTGTGTGTGTGTGTGTGTGCGCGTGTGCGCGTGTGCGGTGAGATGAGTAAACAGGAAGTGTGAGGACACAGACGTGGGATTTCCCACGGCGACTGAGCGGCTTCCCTTCACATGTGTGTTTCTCTTCACGTGTGTGTGTTTCACTTCTCATGTGTGAACTCCTCGGTGCTGATGGGAATTCTTCACGGAAGAGACTGAACGAGTGGAATTAGCACAGTCAGACATTAAGATCTGTGCTAGTTCGGTTCAGAACATCTTGATATCGATGAGTTTAAGTAAAAGTGAAACGTGTGTTTAAGATTTTAGTCTGGCTGGTTGTTGAGGCGAGTACGTGGATCAGTACGGTGGCTCAGAGGGGTCATCACGATGTGACGGCCTCAGCATTGCACAATCTCCTGTCACATTTGCAGGAGGACGGCATGTTTCCATCGTCTCCACGGAGCCTGAGCCCCGGCGTTTTCACAGTGTTGCCTTATCCTGTGTTTCCATGACGCCAGAGTCAGAGCGTCGTCCAAAAGTTCCTGTTTGGGAGCCGTATTCCAAACGTGGTGTTTTCAGCCGTTAAAAGGACAGCCAGCCAAAGCTTGAGGTCGACGGGTGTTTGAGGCGGAGTTCCTGGACGACTCCAGCGGAACGGTGCCGTCGTTCCCGAGTGTCCGGGGGTGTCGGCAGGACGGCGGGGGACATGTGTTTGTGCAATTGGAGGTACCAGAGGCCTGTCTGCACATGTGTGAAAGCAGCTGATACGGATCCAGAATCGGCAGTTGGCCGGACGTCAGAGGGAAAGGCTCGTCCCGAACGAAGCCTTCCATCAGCGCTGCTCAGACGACTGACTCCAGCAACTGCTCATAAAAAGAGACGACGCTCGCTGAAAGCGGACTTCGCCATGTGGAAGGAAGCTGTTGCCGCCTAACAGCTGCTGCACTGTGTACGAGTCGGAGCAGCACTCAGACGAGAGCAGTTTGAATTCCCACGTCGAGCTGCTTGCATCGCAGCACGTGACGTTCTGCCGAGGAGTGAACGTGGACGGTCCCGTCAGCTCCTGCAGAGGCAACACGCCAAGCATGAAGCAAACCTGCTAGAGTGCAATGAACTCATCTTGTGTGTTATAACCGATGGCCGTACGCACCGTTTGAATAACGGCACTCATCCCGTGGCGTTTCCAGTCGGATTACACAATCACGCATGGATATGCAGCAATAATTTTCTTTTTCAATGTGATGTCAACCTAAAGTTCTATTTATTATTGTCTGTATCTCAGTACCCTGGATTATTGTCGCCTCCCTCCCTGGGCACTCTGGACCAATCCCAAAGCAAATAGACCACAAAGCACTAAAAGCAGGAAAACATAACAAACACTCCTTATGTATTACGCTCCTGCGTATTGGTCATCTGATGGTAGTTTTTCTGAATGAACAGATGAAGTTTTTTTTTTTTTTTTTTTTTTTTTTTTGCCTTGTTAATATGACCAGGGGATGTGGCACATGTGCAGTCAAGCCCCAGCCCGAGCACTCAGACTCTCTCTGGTTATTCTCGTCGATGGTCGTGTTTCTTTTATCTTTTAGAAGCTGCGTTATTCTGTTGTTCTGCAGACGAAACGCAGAAAGTGTTTCTGACTGAAGACGCCCCGTACAAGCCGGCCAGTATTACGTGGCGTCATGCGTCAGCACTGAGATCCTGGAGAATTCCCGGTTGTTGGGTCATGTGTCACGTCGGAAGAGTGGAAGAGGTGCTCAGCAACACATAGCCTTCCTGTATCTTTGGTGTATGGAGTATAAATTCGGCTTTATGGTTTTTAAGAAGTACTCACATTGGTACTTGGTAGCTAAAAGTCAGTGGTATCGGCGCATCTCTTGTAAATTTAGTCCAATTTCAAAATAAAACATCACGTGTTGATGACAGATCATATTTTGCTTCAGTGATCCAGGTGTCTACTGTCAGAGGAACGGGAGAGTTCACGTCTAAGAAGCATCTTCATCTTTTCATGACTTTAAAACTTGTGGAGAACACGAGCAGGTTTTCTTTTAAATCAAGTCCCAACTCTAACAAAAAAATACAACAACTCGTGTTATTTTCTTCAACTTTATATACTTTTCTTTTCTTTCACACTCGTAACAATCCAGGTCAAAAGTTTGAGCACTTTCGCCAACTCTTATCAAATTTAGCCTCAAGCTGAGGAAACTTGAGCGCAGACTGCAGAAGTTGAGAAACTCACTTCTCTCTGCCTCGGTGCAAACTTGTGAAGTTGAGCTTGTAACTCACTCCAGGACATAGAAACATAGAAACTCTGTGGAGAAACAATACGCCTCGATTAAACAACCATCCAAGTCCTGGATTTGACCGGATCGCCTGCAGAGTTAGTCCATTTCAGAAAGATCGACTTTACTGTTTCTCGAACGCCTCAAACCACAGACTGTGACACATCCCAAACGCCAAATGTCAACCGTTGTTCTTTGTTGTCGTCGTCTCTGGCTTACTTGAGCGGAAACTAAGTAGTGAAGTTGCCGACAGAAAGCGACGTTGGTCAGAATGGGGTTAGTTCTGTCATCAAATGGTGACTCATATCACCGCGCCACTCATGTCACACTTCGTCCAATCGATGGAAAGAACATTTCACACAACAGTGGATTAATGACTGAAGAGGCTGAAATATCAGACTCCAGGTCACACTGCTCATTTATAGTCATTCTGATACTTCGATAACTTTGCTCGGCCAACAATGGATGAAAGCATTTGATCAAACACCGAGGGAATATGGGAAAGCAACCCTTCGTACCAAAGACCTGATGAGGTCAAGGTTTGCTGGTATAGAAACGTGTTACGGCTAAGAAGCCCTGAAGATGGCCTCTGACGGACAAATTAGCCTCTCTGCTTTCACACATATGGAATGTGGGGCCGAGTTTCAAGATCAGAAAAAGTTGTGCAACTTATTGTATAATCAGTTGTTTTTTTTGTCATCGGCTCATCTTTTAGCAGATGTGCTGCAGTTATTTTGATTAGCGGCATTTTGTCAGCTCGTGCTTCTGGACTTCAGGACTTTGTTTGGTTGCTTGTGTGGTTGGTTGGTTGGTTGCTTGTGTGGTTGGTTGGTTGGTTGGTTGGTTGTATAGTTGGTTGGTTGTGTGCTTTATTGGTTGGTTGTGTAGTTGGTTGGTTGGTTGTGTGGTTGGTTGGTTGCTTGTGTGGTTGATTGGATGGTTGTGTAGTTGGTTGGTTGTGTGGTTGGTTGGTTGGTTGGTTGGTTGTGTGGTTGGTTGGTTGCTTGTGTGGTTGATTGGATGGTTGTGTAGTTGGTTGGTTGTGTGGTTGGTTGGTTGGTTGGTTGGTTGTGTGGTTGGTTGGTTGGTTGGTTGTGTAGTTGGTTGGTTGGTTGGTTGGTTGTGTGGTTGGTTGGTTGGTTGGTTGGTTGGTTATGTGCTTGATTGGTTGGTTGTGTAGTTGGTTGGTTGGTTGTTTGTGTAGTTGGTTGGTTGGCTGGTTTGTAGTTTGTTGGTTGGTTGGTGTTTGATGATAGGTTGGTCAGTTTATTGGTTCGGTCGGTCGGTCGGTTGGTTGGTGAGTCAGTCGGTCGAGTTCCTTCTTCTCCTTCCAAGGTATTTTCGGTCTTCTACCTTCTCTGGTCTTCAAATAGTTTGTGAATCTGCTTTAGCTTTTATTTCTTCAGCCTTGTGAACGATCTTTGCAAATTCTTTCTCTGATCCAGAGTCAGTAGCTACTGTGCTCTGATGTGTTTGATAACGTCCCCCACCATCACTGTTGACGTTGTGATAGCGGAGGCTCACAGCTCCTCCCAGTTATTGCATGGCGGTATTACTGCCCCTCATGAGCAGCCTTCAGCGTGGATCTTACACCAAATGATGAACCTCCATCGAATGAAGCCCAGAATAACGTCCACAGACCAGCGGAGCTCCCGCGGACTGGGCAGCTTCCTGCTCGATGACCCCACCAAGGAAACCATTGATATCTCACCCCATTCTGATTTCTGCTCCTCGCCTTTGCTTTTATCACGTTTCTGCACCGACGTCCTGAGTGTGACGCAGTTTGGGTGTGAGCGGCGCAGTGTGGGCGCGTTGCCGCTTCCTGTCTGAGTGAGCAGCTCTCACCGGACGCTCTAGGAAGCTCGCCCTCGCGTCTCTGTGGGCGACTGCTTTCCTTTGAGCTGATGGATCCAGAGGAGGTGCAGGAGGAGATTCCTGCAGCAGCCGCACTGTGTCCGATCACTCTTTCTGCACACAGTTAGTTTCATTAGCGAGGAGGAAGACGGTCACCAGGGTCTCATGTTTTCACTGCAGTGCACACTTCAGGTGCTGGAGAGGCTCCGATGGGACGGAGCCTCCAGCATCTCTTTAGAAACCCAATTGCATCCGTTTCTATCAGTGTTAATTCAACACAACGTCCACATGATGGGGGAAACATGATTGAATCGTTAGTAGAAACCTGAAGAATCAATAGAAGGTCGAAACATGCAATAGAATCAAAGTTTATCCACACAACTGTCTGTTTTTGTAAAAAAAATCTGACTTCACTCTGTTAATGAGGTTGATAAACGGCACAAACTAATTTAACATGCACATATATTCTAAATATTCTTCATAAATGTTCAATCACACATTTTTTAATTAAAAAAAACATTTTATCGTTCCATGTTTATTCAGTGTATAAAATATTTGTTGTTGTTTGCAAATACCATAAAACACTTTGGATATTGGATATTTTTCAATGCAATTGAATATATTTTTATGATTTAATTTTCAATACGTTTTTGACATGGTAGATAGCTTTCAATGTATGAAATACATGTTTTAGAGGTTTTAACTGCATTTTTAATATGTACATAATTTCTAATACTGTATATGAACTACTGGTACATGTTTTAATGCTAATATCACAAATACACTTTTACTATCCATTCGATAGCTTTCAATATACTCAATATATTACATCATTTTTATTTAACTAAAACCCTTGATTAAAGTATGTTTATTTTCATATATCAAATCCAGAATTTTGGGGTTTCATATTTCTCAATGTATTTAATCCATTTATTGAGTAATGTATTTTTTTTTTCCATTCGGTTATATTAAGCTGTTAAAAACTAGCAATGGTTTTTTTAAGTGAAAATGTCAAATGTTTTGCGTTTTGAACGTCCGTTTCTACGAAAATGCTTGGACACACCGTCATCGTGTAGAAGGGTGGAAATAGTTCCATAGTAAACTGTACATAATAAATAGCACAGGCGAAATGTCAACATTCAAGCTCCTTTAAAGTGGTTTTTTTTTTTAATTATTAAAGAAGTTCCGATAAATTGAAACGAGCGAGCGGCACAAACGCTTCATCATCAACATAACCAACCTGAAGCCTTTCCCTGTCACCAAACTCCCACGCAAAACTTGTTTCTGTTTATTTGGTGCGACTTGTGTGGAAAGCGTCGTGCCCTGGAAGTCGTTTTTCAGGCAAAACGCAGCGAGACTTTTCTCGCCGACTTTTCGCACTTGATGGGCTCCCCCTCCACGTCTTACCTCCGTCGCAGACTTGAACCGACCACTCAGGTTGGAGGAGCGACGGGCCTTTTGATCGGCGCAAGCTCCTTTTTTCGGTTCCCTTCGTGATTGAGAGAGGAAGCGGCGCCTCCCATGTGGAGCGGTGTTTACACTGCTCCCCTCCTCTGCAGCCTCACGGCCGTGGAAACCCTGAGACACGGGAACAGGAAGTGGAGGCTGTCGGTGGTGGTGGTGGTGGTGGTGGGGGGGAGATCATGCTAGATTTACTGTGGTTCTTTTCTTTGTACTTATTAGTCAGTGCATTTTATTCACTCAGTATTTCTTCAATGTCTTCACAATGTTGCATGAATTTGGAGAAAAACCCGTGACAGTCTGAGCGCCGCAATCAAGAATATGTATTGTTCCTGAACTTTTGGTTGCCGTCGATGATGCGGTAAATCTCACTGAAAGTGTTAAAGATGAAACTTAAGTCGACACTTTAACCCTTGTTCCTCCCGTCACTCACTGACAAGGGCTCGTCCTGGATTGTGTTCAGTTTATCGTCCATCGGTCACATTTTGTTTCCGTAATCCGGCGAAGCTGCTGATCGTCAGACCACTTCTCTCTCCCAACACTGAGAATCGGCAATATATTTGCATTCATATATATTGATTGCCGGCTGAAAATAACCTCGGCTGCGTCTAAGAGTCCTGTCGGAGTGTTTCTGGTCGGATAGATAAATAATACATGCAGAGTGAATCTTCTGCTCGGTACAAAGTGCTGCTTGTGTTTCTGCTCCGGCTCCACTCTTTATCTGCATCTTTTTGCAGCTAATTGCTCCTCTGATCCGCTCAGACTGGAAATCAGTGAGAGGCTTTTTCTCACTAACGTCGTCCACGTTACAGCTGCTGGACGACTCCGTCACCAAGGTACTTTATATACTTTGACGTGTGCCGACGCTACCGTCGAATAAGAATCAGCCGACCAGTGAGTCACTGAATAATTACGTGAAGAAAACTCGATCTGAGGAATGACTTTCCTTGTGATTCCCTCTGGTGTGTGAGTTCCTCCGCTGACCTCTGGTACCTGGGAATACTCCCTCCCTCCCTCCCTCCCTCCCTCCAGCCAGGCAGCCGTCTGCTCCTGGTTCTTCTTACACCTTGTGTGCTAAGTGGTTTTCAGTGGGGGGGTACTTCCTGTTTGTACAGGAAGTACACGTGAAGTAGAGCACCATCGACAAACCGACGCTCACGTCAGCAGGGTTCACACTTCTCCTTCCCCGCCGTGCGCTGGAGGCGCCTCTTCATCTTCACAAGTACTCAAAAGTACTCGGTCGGCATTAATCAACCATTCAACTGAATTCATCAGCCTGCAAGATACGTCAAGACGCATCTTTGTTTCCATGCGTGCATTAAGCCTGTCTGTGCAGCCAGACGGAGCCTCATGCAGTGGATCGTGTGCGATTCAATCAAAATGCTCCATTTGAATTTCCTTTCGTGTCTCTGTTAATTCAACAACGGCGCTCAGGGCCACTGGTAACGCACATTTTTCAAAGTGGCTCCCAAGGTGGAACTCTTCAAAAATGCTCAGGTGCCTTCCTGAGTTTACAGCTGAGAGATGCTGCTACTGCTGAAGCGCGCCACTTCTACTTCACGAGTAGAGGGGCGATAACAACAATGGCGGCCTCCAGAGACTCTCAATCCACCTTCTCCTGGGACCTGCTGGTTTTATGTTCACCAGTAACAACTATCCTAATGGTCGTCTGTCTATTTACCGATGTCCGTTTACTCCCATTGATCATTTTCATAGTGGATTGTTGTCTGTGCCCTTGTGTGTGGTTTTATTCCATGGTGTTCAGAGTTTTTGCTGTTGCCGTGGAAACGCAAAACCTTTCTGAAACAAAAGCGATGAGTTTTAACTTGAAGCATCTTGAAATGGAGCCTCAGTTTCTTCTTCTTCTTCTTCTCCTTCTTCTTCTCCTTCTTCTTCTTCTCCTTCTCCTTCTCCTTCTCCTCCTCCTCCTCCTCCTCCTCCTCTGTTTGGAACAGCTCATGTCTCTTTTCCTGCAGTCACAGTTTCCACTGTGTTCATTTAATTTGCTTTTTAAAAAAACCTCCTCAGGACACTGACACATTGTGACAGAGTGGCGCATCAGTCCAACATGTAATCTGATTACTTTCCTCTCCTACAGACTCAAAGCACTGGTGTCAACTGGAGGTCGGAGTGTGCAGGCGGCATGTGACTGGTGAGGCTTCATCTAACACACACACACACACACACACACACACACACACACACACACACACACACACACACACACACACACACACACACACACACACACACACACACACACACACACACACACACACACACACACACAGTGAAGGACACGTGTTTCGTGCTACCCCCTGCTGGAGGAGTGTGTACAGATACTCTGCAGGTTTACCAAAAACTTGAAATCTGAAATTCTCCTCTTTAAATTACATGAAACTAAATTTCATTAAATTTAATAGCTCAGTGAATCCTGGACAAATAATATCAGTGATATGCAAACAATATTTAGAAGGAATATCGTCTTGAGGAAAGTACTTGCATGCAGTTTTATTTACTGCACCTTAGCTTTCGGTCGATAAATGATAATGTTCCTGTTAAAACTGCTGTTTCCTGTGTATTTATTGGGATTTAATTCACTTAGATAAGCCAATGATATGTGAAAGCTTTTCTGTTAAAGGGTTTCCATGCACACATACATAAATAAAGCCGTTAACAATAAAGCCCATGTAACCCCCACACATACTCCTCCACAGTCCTCATGCTATCTGACCACGGAGATATCAAGAGCCTCAGGATCAAGTAGTGGTCCTCCATAGTCCCAAATCATCACAAGGACACACTAAGAATGTATTTGCTCCTAAAGCAGGAGATCTGTAATGCAATAAATTTAGCAGCTTAATTATTCACATCGAGACAAAAAAGAAAAGTGGGCTGAGCACAGAGCCCTGGGCTCCGTGCACTAACAGCTTGTACTGAAAAGAAAGTTTTGCTCAAGAATGAATAAATAAAACTTGTTTTTAAGTCACGTTGCTTGAATGCAGCTGCTCCCGCAGAAGAAACAGGAAGTGATCCAGTTAAGTGTGACGCTCCCACGGAGTTTATACCCAAGAGATGTGCCTTGGCGCGTTTTATCTGTGCTGCAAAGTTGAAAAAATGTTCAGCTTCCACAGTGACTGGCAGTCAGGTGTGTGCTGTGCCGTTTCCGACGCGCCACCAGGCTCTTCTCTCACGTGGATGACCCCTTCCTGGACGACCCTCTGCCCCGGGAGTTCGTCCTGTACCTGCGGCCCAGCGGGCCCCTGCAGAACCAGCTGTCGCACTTCTGGCAGCAGAGCCGCGTCACATGTGGCAAAAACAAAGCGCACAACATCTTCCCTCACATCACGCTCTGCCAGTTCTTCATGGTAAGTTATCCCGAACGCCACGCTCCCTCCACGTCCCGATTCTCCGAGGGACTCTGTGAACAGGGGACCGTTTGACTCGTCTCAAATATGTGGTTGAAAACTAATGTTAGATTTGTAACACGGGTACAGTTACAGCAGCTTACAGCATTTGCCATGAAACTTTGTTCATTCATGACGTGCAGCTGAAGAACATTCCTGAGAACCCTAATGCTTCCTGCTTTACTGGTGAATGAGTTTCACTCATCAAATGCTTTACATTGGCGACCACATTCACCCATTCACACTCCAATGGAGGCCGAGCAGCTGCTCCAGGACAGTTTGATATGTGGGCGGCGGCGGGGGGGGGGGGGGGGGGGGGGATCGGGAATCGCACCTGCAACCGGCAGAGCCACAGCTTTAGTGGACTTGCTCACAAGTGACTTCCCACAGCGATCGTCCCACAAGTTGGGTTGAAGTTTCTCCCCCGTTGTTTCCCCCGCAGTGCGCAGACCACAAAGTGGAGGCTCTCTGCGAGGCCCTCCAGGCCACCGTACAACAGTGGCGGGGTCGTTTCCCCAGCCCGCTGCCCCTGGAGCTCTACACCTCCTCCAACTTCATCGGCCTCTTCGTGGAGGAGCAGGTGGCCGACGTGCTCAAGCAGTTCGCGGCCGACTTCGCCGCCGAGGCGGCCAGGAAAGCAGGTAGGAGCGAGACGTCACGTTTTGGCGCCGGGGTGTCTGATCGGCCTGTGGTGTGTGTGTGTGACGCTCGGCCCCGTCTCTGACGCAGAGGTGCATGTGGAGCCTCACAAGAAGCAGCTCCACGTGACTCTGGCCTATAACTTCCCCACCGATCACCTCGCCTCGCTGGAGAAACTGGCCAAGGGCATCGAGGTGAAGCTGGGCTGCGACTGGCTGGCCGTCCTCTTCTCCCGGGACATCCGCTTCGCCAATCACGAGGTGGCTCACCAACACCATCACACAGATTTTTCTGCTGGAGCCGGGCTGACCTAAGCTCTGCCCCCCCCCCCCCCGCAGACCCTGAGGGTGATGTACCCCTACCTGCCGCAGAACGACGACGAGCTGGAGCTTCTGCCCGGGGACTTTGTCTTCATGTCCCCTGTGGATCAGAGCAGCACCAGCGAGGGCTGGGTGTACGGGTCCTCGCTGGCCACGGGGCTGTCCGGCCTGCTGCCCGAGAACTACGTCAACCTGGCCGACGAGTCCGACACCTGGGTGTTTCACGGGTGAGATCTCAGGACAACACGGGATTTTAGAGAGAGAGAGAGAGAGAGGGACGTTCCAGTCTCTTCCCCCCCCCCCCCCCCCCCCTCCTTGATATTTTGGTATTTGTGCTCTCCTGTCCTGTAGCTCCCACTCCTTCTTCAGCTGTGGACCTGCTGACCGGACCAGTAAAGATCGGGGGATGTTCGACGGGCTGCTGGACGGCCGTCGCCCCGACAACAGCAGCCATGGAGACACGCCCACCCTCAGCCTCATCTGCCACCCCATGCAGGTGCTTCCAGCCGCCACGTCTGTGTCGCAAGTGTCTGACAGCTGAGAGGAACCACAGGGGAGCCTGCTGCCTCCATGTCAGAGTCCATTAGGAAGTGAAAAAAAAAAAGTGACGAATATAAAGTTCTACGATTTTTTTTTGAAGACACGAAGAGCTGTGAACATGTTTTAAACTGTAGAAAAGTTGATAGTCGTGTTTCCTATGGGGCCTTTGGTTCCCCGCAGGTCCTGCGGAGCAGCGGCGGTCACTCACGACAGCCCAAACGGACGCTGTTGGTGTGCAGACATGGGGAGAGGATGGACGTGGTGTTTGGAAAACACTGGCTCTCGCTCTGCTCCGACAGCAAAGGTGAGAACGAGCACAAGGTAGATTAACAAGCTCCGTCTCTATAAAGATGGCAGTTCATGAGGGGAATGTGCTCTTTAGCACATTATTTCATATTCATAACAACATATTTCAGTACGCAAGAGCAGTCGCAGCTCATTGAGGCCAATAAGTCTTATTTATGTAGAATTCTACGACATAAGGTAGTAAAATTATCACCTCTACACTGAAAAACAGCAACAGACCTCGAGAGAAACTACAAGTTTTAGATATCCAAATTCATCACACTGACATGTAAAACAGTACAAATAATCTAACTATAATAACCTAATATAACTTTGATCCAGAGAATACGGTAAACTTTAGTCTACAGAATACAGTAAACTTTAGCTCAGAGAATACAGTAAGCTTTAGTCCAGAGAATACGGTAAGCTTTAGCCTACAGAATACAGTAAACTTTAGCTCAGAGAATACGGTAAGCCTTGGTCCAGAGAATGTGGTAAACTTTAGTCTACAGAATACATTAAACTTTAGCTCAGAGAATACGGTAAGCTTTAGTCCAGAGAATACGATAAGCTTTAGCCTACAGAATACAGTCAACTTTAGCTCAGAGAATACGGTAAGCCTTGGTCCAGAGAAGACGGTAAGCTTTAGTCCAGAAAGTACAGTAAACCTTATATCAAAATTAATTTAATGAATTAATTTTGTAATTAATTGTATATTGTATTTTTGACCTTCTGCAGGAGGATATGTGCGCTCCAACCTGAACATGCCCCCCAGCCTGCCCCTGTGGGGGGGCCAGAGGGATTACGACATGGACGCTCCCATCACTGTGATGGGCTCGTCTCAGGCCCGCCTGGTCGGTACGTCCGTCCGTCTCCTGCTCGTCCCTCTGTCTCCTCCTTCTGTCTCCTCCCTCCGTCTCCTGCTCATCCCTCTGTCTCCTCCCTCCGTCTCCTGCTCCTCTCTCCGTCTCCTGCTCGTCCCTCCGTTTCCTGCTCCTCCCTCCATCTCCTGCATGTCCCTCCGTCTCCTGCACATCGCTCCATCTCCTGCTCGTCCCTCCGTCTCCTGCTCGTCCCTCCGTCTCCTGCTCCTCCCTCCGTCTCCTGCACGTCCCTCCGTCTCCTGCTCGTACCTCTGTCTCCTGCTCGTCCCTCCGTCTCCTGCTCGTCCCTCCGTCTCCATCAGAAGGTTTGATGGGAGCTGAGCTGAAGCTGACGATGTGGTGTTTCCAGGGGAAGCTCTGCTGGACAGCAGCACCGTGCTGGACCTGGTGTACTGTTCTCCGTCCCTGCGCTGCGTCCAGACGGCGCACCACATCCTGAAAGGTGAGCCCGGGTCTTCATCCTGGAGTCGCCCTCGTCCTCAGGTCTGACCGGCGGTGTTGGTGTGAGCAGGTCTGCAGCAGGACGGGAAGCTGAAGCTCCGCGTGGAGCCGGGCCTCTTCGAGTGGACCAAGTGGGTGTCTGGGAGCTCCCTGCCCGCCTGGATCCCCCCCGCCGAGCTGGCTGCAGCCCACTTCAGTGTGGACGCCACCTACAGGTGGGATCCATTCAGAGCAACAGGCCTCGTGTGCTGGAGAACCTGAAGCAGCAGGAAGTTATCTTCTAGCGGGGCTGCTTTCTAAAAATGAAAAGAGCCGAGGTCGCGCCTTACCTCTGTTCTGTTCCTGCCGCAGACCTCTGGTCCCGCTCAGTAAGCTCACCGTGTCCGAATCCTACGAGAACTACATGAGCCGGAGCTTCCAGGTCACCAAAGACATCCTGTCGGACTGTAGAAACACTGGTGAGGAACACCTTTCCACATGTTTCCATCTGTGATGTTCTTGAGGTGTTCTGATCATTTCTAGAGATTTTCCTCAGGGGTTCTGAACGGTTTCGAGGAGGTTCTGAGATGTTCTGTTCCTCTCTGCAGGAAACACCGTCCTGATCGTAGCTCACGCCTCGTCTCTGGAGGCGTGCACACGGCAGCTGCAGGGCCGCAGCCCGCAGAGCGCCAAGGACTTCATCCAGGTGGTGCGAAAGGTTGGCCCCGCCCACAACTCTGTCCACACCTTCACATGAAACAGACCTGAATGTTCTAATAAGAAGACATATTTAAAAGAGCCTTTCAGGACAGACAACTTCACTTTACGCCGTGATTCCTGAGCTATTCCACAAAATGGTCTTCATTGTGTTCGTGTAATACTAGTGTTGCCCATGTGAATCTTAATAATAATAATAATAATAATAATAATAATAACAACTTTATTTATATGGCATTTTTATGTTGTCTCGACAAATGTTTGTCTCTTGAACGTTTGAGTTGTTGCTGTTCTGGGTCTGCAGATCCCGTACCTGGGCCTGTGTGCCTGTGAGGAACAGGGTGACTCGGGGGTGTGGCAGCTGGTGGAGCCCCCCATCCTGCCCCTCACACATGGACCCAACCACACCTTCGACTGGAGGGAGACTCTCTTGCAGGAGTGAGTCCCCCACCCCCCCCCCCCCCCCCCCCCCGGATGCTGGACCCCCACATGCTATGAACACCCGCATTCAGCCTGCCATCGTGAGACGTTCCTCTGGGCTACCTGTTTATGGGCATTGCTGTGGCTACATGTTAGCATTGCTGTAGCTACATGTTAGCATCGCTGTGGCTACATGTTAGCATTGCTGTGGCTATGTGTTAACATCGCTGTGGCTACATGTTAGCATTGCTGTGGCTATGTGTTAACATCGCTGTGGCTACATGTTAGCATTGCTGTGGCTATGTGTTAGCATCACTGTGGCTCCCTGTTATCATCACTGTGGCTACGTGTTGGCATCACCGTGGCTACGTGTTGGCATCGCTGTCGCTACGTGTTAGCATCGCTGTGGCTGCGTTAGCATCGCTGTGCGGGACATCGCCACATTCACCGATTACACGACAACATTTCAAGTGAAAACACATCATGTTTGCATTTTCATCTCGGAAACATTTTGCGCTCACACGGCTACATTCTGAAAACGATGTCTGTTTCCACAGAAACACTGAAAAGTATGTTGTTTTCATGTTTGGCCACTGGGGGTGCTGTTGTCATTTTTGTAAAGAAACCACAAACACAGGCAGCAGAGAACAATGAGATCTAAACATAAACTCTTCTGGTGAACAGATCACCAAGGTGGATCGTTATTATGGTGATTGTCAAAAACCACCAAGTTGGGATGTTGTTAGTGTTTTCAGCGACTCGGAGCGCTGGCGTCACCCGCCACTGAACACAACCACAGTTTAGTGTTTTCACTTGAAAGCGTTAGCGGGTAAACGAGGACACAGCTGCAGTCTTGGGACATTTTGTTAAATTAGCATTAGCATCACGCGAGCCCAGCGTGGTTTTAGATCGTAGACTTGTGTTACTTTGAACTCAACACTCAGGCTTTATTGCTAATGTTTTACTTTGATGAGAAATTATGAGAAACTATGCTAAACTAGCAAAACAAACCACCAATGTTACCTAGAAAAAAAACGATATTTCATCTACAGCTAGTATGAGTGAAAGTAGAATTAAAATAAGATGAAGATTTTATATCAGACTGGATTGTATACTGAATACATGCTAGCTTAGCATTAGCATAAAACCTGCCAGCCAAGTTAGCTCCTTGAATGTAACTATAATGAGTACTGCGATACTTGAAGTAGCTTGTATTTCTTTAACTTTCATTGAGACGATGGGCGTCAGAGCTTTTTTCACAAAATGGCCCCGCCAGCTGCAGAAGCAAGGCTACGCTCTGTCGCTCCCAGCGGGAAAACATGGCGCCGCTAGCTTCATCTGCTAAGTGCAAGAAGTTCACGTCTTCATCAGGGAGCGTCCGTCCCTCTGTCTCTCCATCCGCCCATCCCTCTGTCCCCTGTCCATCCATCCATCCGTCCATCCCCTGTCCCTCCGGATGCCACATGTAGCATACCCACGTCTCCTTTAGCCATCGCCAAAGCGAGAGCGCCGCGGCTACGATAGCACAACCTGCACAACGACAATCACATCGTAGCGTCTCGTCCAACAGCCGTTTTCATGTGCGTTTGTTGGAATTAAGTCGTTTTTTTTTTTTATTGAGAAAAAAGGTCTTCCATTGTACTTTCTATTTATTTATAAGTGTTTTATTTTTGTTGTTATTTTTGTTTTGTTGTGAGAAAAAATAATTAACAGATTGTCATTTTATTAGCATGTGAGAATTTATTGCTCTGTATCTCAGGTGTTTACACACACACACACACACACACACACACACACACAGATAAATATGCAGGTTTGAAAACTTCCATGCAATGACTGATTGCTTTTATTTTCATGAGATGGAATCCAATGGTTTAAAATTAATTTCTATCATTTATCAGTTCAACAAAGTAAAGATTCATTCTTCTTTTCCACCTCCAAATGAATGTAAACGTTGTTCCTGGACATTTCGCCTTCTTGTTTACGAATTCAGTTAAAGTCTCGTACCGAGTTCTGTTCATAATCCAACCAAAAGCGAAGCAGTGTAGCTCAGCTACATGTAAAAAAAAGCTACAAAAACCTTTTAATTTGGATTATTTCAATCTTCTTCACAGGTTAGCGTGCCGTCTGCCTTAGATTTTTTTTTTAATTCAAATTTTAAACTCCTCAAATAAAATGACGGATGTATCTTTTAGCATATTTTGAACAAATCCGTTTTTCTTGCAGGATTTTCCTTCAGATTAAAACCAGTTACCAGTCTTACTTCCATTGCAACGTTAACATGTTAGCTGTGAAGTTCTTATCATTTCATTTGCATTTCTTTCACTTTAATAGAACCTTTTTTATGTATTTCCCTCAAGTTTTTTTTGTTGAATATGAAGATGAAGAAAAGGTTGAAATGTGTTGCTGAAGTCAGACGAGTTCAGTTGGAGGTGGAAAACCAACTGGGGCTAAGTCACGCTGCACAGTTGCCCCTGGTTTACTATTTATTGCCCCAACATGCTCCTTATTTTCCAGATCAGACGATGTTTGTGCTGCTTTGTGGGTTCAGTGGAGAGAAGCTGTCCTTTTCCAGCAGCTGCAATATTTTATATTTTGTCGACGGCGTCGATGTTTATCGTTTAATTTGTCTTTGTTCTGGAATGAAGGTGGCGCCGCCGCCGTCCTTCACTAATAAACTTCTACATCCTGCTTGGTTTCCTTGGCCCGTCCCTGTGCCTGTCTGTCCGTCCATCAGTTTGATACGAATGATCGGATCATTGGTATTAATAATCAGAACATTGATACGAATGATCAGATCATTGATACTATGGATCAGAACATCTTACTACAGAGGTTAGAACACGTCATCAGGCTTAAAGGTACAGCACTAAATTAGTTCTGATCATTTTTATCAGACAGGTTCCACTTCGTTCATGTTCACGATAACTCTTCAGTCCACACGGAGGTTAAACATGGAGTTCCTCAGGGTTCTGTAGGTCACTGATACTTTTTACTTTAGACCTGCCTCCTGTAAGGAATCTATTTAAAAAAAAAACACTCCATTAACTTCCATTGTTATGCAGATGACACACAAATCTATTTATCTATGAAACCTTATCCAAAGATAAATACTGGATAGTATTACTTTGACTGGAGGTTCTACAATCATTTGTCATATTGGCTTTAAAAATGTCTGTGTAATAAACATATTTAATTGTTTCTATAAAATATATCTGAATTGTGTTTGAGCAGAAGAGTCCAGAAGAAGTAAAGCACAGAAATGTTTTCTCACCTGTAATTTTATTGAGAACAGAAAGAGAAACAGTAAACCCATCTACAGAAAAAAATAACGGACATGAACCGAGAGAGAAATGAAAGCTGGTAAACTACTCTGGCTAATGTTACGTCGCCTGGTCTCAAGAGGTTTAAACACATTAAAACTGGAGCGACGAGACGCCGGCAGAAGCTTCTGGAACAACATCTCAACATTTCACCATTTTATATGTAACAAAGCCAATAACTTAACAGTTTGCCGAGGAATTACTACGGTGTTACATTATTAAAGTATAGATTAAACTGACTTTCTTAGAAGTGAAAGATTTATGCAGTTTATCAATGACACATGGATGATTTAACCGAGGACATACACACTATGCAGCATTTAACTATTTCAATACATTATGAGCAAATTATTGGCTTTTTACATTAAAAATGGACAAAACCTTTAGCTTATTGGTGATTTATTCAAATATACAAGTAAATCTGTCGCTTTGTTCCACAGGAATCTCATGTACATCTCAGTTCTCACTCGTTGTAAACTGACATATTTGGACATTTGAGGTTTTTAAAAGAGCTTTTTTTTTTAATGTTTGAGACTCAAATTGACACCAACATGTCATTTTTATACATTACTGCCTGTTTGAAGCAGAGAAAAAAAAACAGTGAAATCGCACATTTCACCATTTTTTACCTTTATATTTCTAGATTTGTAATATTTTGTGTAACTAACATACAAGCAGTGGAGTTTTGCCTTCATTAAACTCAAACTTTAATCCACAGCGGAGGTTTTTACTCCCTTCAAAAGATCCGAAACATTCAGTTCAGTTCAGACAGTTCGAAACATGAAACAGCAGATTCAGTGCAAAGCCTCCAGCTTCTCTACATCATGAGCTTTAATCAATCAAGTCGGTCGTAGCAGCGACTTCTTCTTTGGGATTTAATTAGTGGAACGTTTCTGTGAATAAAAAGGCATCACGGTTGGTTTCTTTATCAGCACACGAGCTGATCGGGAGTGTGAGGCAGGAAAAACCCACATTTTCTACCTCTAATGGATTCTCCTGATGATTCAAGTAGTCGGACGGTGAAAAAACAACCAAACCGTGAGTCCAGCAGGACTGTGGCTGGTAACCATGGCAACATGACTGACGACTGGGTTCTTCAGAGCATTTCAAAGTTTGAATTGGAAGTCAAACGCTCCAAATGTCAGATTTGAAAGAGAAACAATAGAAATAGTTGGTTGAAGCTTATGTACCAACTCACACACAAACAAGTTGGTTGTTGAGTAGTTTGAAGTTTTAACTCAGAAATATCTGATAAGTCTCTATATATAGTTGGTGTATAGTCGGCTACTGCCGTTATAACTTTAATTCATCTGTATTACACTTTCTACAAATTTAGTCTTAAAAATTATTGTATTTTAATGAAATTATGAAGTTTGAGCCCACAATTACTTGATTTGATCAGGGTTTAATGGCCAAAGGTTTCCTGTTGTTCCCCAGATTCTTCAAACTGGGTAAAAAGATGTACTGTGAGATAAATATCTGTTTGTCTGACATTGGAACTATGAGGGGACTGATGGTCTCTGCTGGACACGATCCAGTGTGTGGGCTTCTTGTAGTGTTTGCTGGATTTACTGATATGCAGGTCATGTTGTTACCATGACGACAGTGTGTGATGGCCACGCAGCGTTTTAGTGCCTCTGGTGGAGGAGACTAGAGGAGACGGGAGACTAGAGGAGGTGATGATGAGACTACAGGAGGTGATGAGGAGGAGGAGCCTAGAGGAGGTGACTAGAGGAGGTGATGAGGAGGAGGAGACTAGAGGTGATGATGAGGAGGAGCCTAGAGGAGGTGATGATGAGGAGCCCAGAGGAGGTGATGAGGAGACTAGAGGAGGAGACTAGCGGAGGTGATGAGGAGGAGGAGACTAGAGGAGATGATGATGAGGAGTCGAGGCGTGTCCATGAGGTCCAGTGTGTCAGATAGCAGCTCCTGCTCACAGTTCAGGTCCGTGTCAGAATTTGTCATGGCGATGGGCGGGGCTTATGTGGCGCCATTGAGCTGCCAGTGGTGGGCGGGGCTTATCTGGCGTCGTTGAGTGGGGATTATGTGGCGTCAGTGGGCGGGGCTTATCTGGCATCGTTGTGCTGCCGGGCCACCGTCAGGATGTCCTTGGCTCCTTTGCTCAGCAGGAGGTCGGCCAGGTCTCCGCCCAGCCGCTCGGCCCGGTCCTGGGCGTGGCCCGGGATCTTGGCGGCCGTCACTCCGGCCCGCTGGACCAGCTCATCCACCTTCTGCAGAGTCTGCCACACAGCCAGTCAGAGGATGAGCGGCGCCCCCTACTGGCTGAGGACGGATTAACAAACCGCTACGGAGTGGAGCTGCTTACCTCGCCGCCGCCGGCCATGCTGGCCTGCATGGTGTCCTTCAGACTGTCTGAGCCGTCCAGACTGAACACCGCCCCCGTCAGGTAGAGCTGCAACACCGCAGGCAGGTGTTCTACTCACTTCTTTCATACATCAACATCCTGCAGTAACTAGTAAAGCTGGAACGTTTGATCACCTCCCCGGTGGAGAGCTCAAGTTTTAACCATTATTTATGTTTACAAATCAAACCAGGAAGTCAAAGTACACATCAAATAATATTGAGATTGTGTCATGGCAGGTAGTTTCCACGATGGCGACACCTTTACATTCTAATGTGTTCAACGTGAGTTAGCTGAATGCTCAATGTGCCAATAAACACTTGGTACAAGCTCACTGAGTACAGTTCAGATGAGCCTTTACTGAAACGCTGTATAAACTGGATGCTAGCTGGAGTTAGCCTGGCATGAGGAGGGTGAAGGAGGCGGAGCCTAGACTTCTTTTACCTACCATTCTTACCTGGCAGTCTTTCACCTGGGTGTGTACGGCGACCGGCACGCTGCAGCCGCCCTCCTGCGGAGCACAGCTCAGTCATTACACTGTGTGTGTGTGTGTGTGCGTGTGTATGTGTGTGTGTGTGTACCAGGCGTCTGAGGAAGGCTCTCTCAGCGATGCAGCGCAGCACCGTGTCCTCATGGTGGAGGACTGAGACCATCTCCAGGATGTCTGCGTCTGCAGCTCGAACCTCCACCGCTAAAGCTCCCTGAGGACACACACACTTTTTTTTAAAGAACACACACACACACACACACACACACACACACACACACACACACACACACACACACACACACACACACACACACACACACACACACACACACACACACACACACACACACACACACACACACACACACACACACACACACACACACACACACACACACACACACACACCACCTACCTGTCCCACTGCATACATGCAGTCCTCGGGTTCCAGGATCTGCAGGATAGAAGCAGAGGTCAGAGGTCAGAGGAGGCTCTGATGGGCTGGACGAGGAGGTCCGGAGCGGGACCGGACTGGGACCGGACTGGGACCGGAGCGGGTCCAGTACCTGACTGATGCGGCTGTCCCAGCCCATCCTCCTGAGGCCGGCCGCAGCCAGCACGATGGCGGAGAAGTCGTCCTTGTCGTCCAGCTTCTTGAGACGAGTGTTGAGGTTTCCTCGCTGTGCAGAGCGCTCAGGGAAACACGACCAGCACTGCAGCTGCAGCTCTACGCTGGCTGATATGGCCTCTTCTGTGCATTAATTAGTTTTGTTGGAGACAATTTAATAAATTTTAAAAATTCCACTTTTCTCTTCTCTTGCTACGGCGCACTTTTTGCCCCCGCGAGCTTCCGTCGCTCCGCAGATTTTTTTCATTTTCTCACAAGACATTTCTTGATGAGAAAATGAGATGATAAACTTTTACCTTTTACAGCCTAAAAACAGGGACGTTTTCTTTGTTTCGGACGTTTGTCTGTCAGTTTCCTCCCTACACAGCGAGCCGTCTGATTATTGTTATTATAGTATTGTATCTGAATTACATTTCCAGTCTGTTAATACCCTGAATATGTTCAATTATATGTTTTTAAGAGGATACAATGTCTTTGAAGTCCAAGTGTGGAAACCTCTTCTTCAGCTGAGCGGCGCGACGCAGAGAGCTGGTACCGATCACACTGCACACGCACACACACAGTTATTGCTCCAGGAGTGCAGGAACAGGTAAGCGTGTGCGTGTGCGTGTGTGTGTGTGTGTGTACCTGTTCTTAGGCAGAGTGTCCAGGGTCTTCCCTGCATGTTTGGGATGCAGCACCACTGCATCATGGGGGTTTTCTCTCCTGAAGCAACAGGAAGCAGAAAAGAAACATCAATTACTGCAGGTGGAACAAACAAGACTCTGGATTAAGATTTCTGTTGTCACGGAGTGACATCAAGTGCTCACAGATAGTGCGTCCTGGATATTTGGACTATTTTTAATATACAAGTTGCATGAGCTGCCCAACAACGGAAACAAACTGACCTTTAGTGTCCAGATTACAGTATTTTACAGATTTGTGAATACGTGGCCTTGGATGTTTATTTTTGCATTCCTGATTTAATTAACTAAGTGACTTGGCTCTTTAGATTTGTACTTTTGGAGACATTTAGCTTTGCCCAGCAAGTAATACAGGCTTTTTATGGTACTGTAGCAGCAGTTATTTTCTTACAGTGACATCTAGTGGTCACAGATGGTATGTACCATAGATTTTTATGTCATTAAAAATATATATACAAGTAGCCACACTGCAATAACAAAAAACCTGTGCCTTCTAGTTGAGAAAATACGGCATTCTTGTTGTCTTGACGTTAGGGTTAGTAGTTCACGTAGTTTGTGTTTCCTGATTGTTTTGTGTTGTGTTTTTGCTTCAGATTTACTTTTTGATGATAAAAAAAGAGTTAAAATAACACATGCACTCACTTGAGCACGGCTCCTATGGTGAATCCCGGCGGCAGCGTGGTGGGAAGGTCTTTGAGCGAGTGAACTACCAGATCGACCCTGCACACGGTACACACACACACACACACACACACAAGCTGGATTCATGCAAAATAAAGCAGCTTTTCACACACCCAGCAGAGCCGTCGGCTGCATGTGAGGCCAAACTCTTTCATGTTCTCATCGAGACTGAACATCAGACCAACCGTCAAGCTTCTGGACTGAAAAAGCAAAAAAAAAAAAAACTTTCTGTAGTGTGAATTAAGGCCAACAACTCACTCGTTGTTCTCCAGAGCGTTCTCCAGCTCCTTGGTGAATAAACTCTTCTCACCGATCTGCACACAGAGAGAAGACGTTGTGGAACTGAATGACTGTTTCTCGTCCAGCTGCACGATAACGATCAGTCATGATTAATTCAAACATTATGCGGCCGGGAATGTATGGCTGCTTTCAGGCGTCTTCTTCAGAACCGCAGTAACGGCTGTTTTTCCCTTTCTCCTTGTGCTTTTAGGTCAGTTTCCCTTGATATTGAAGCTTTTAGTGACCATAGAGTACACGCCAATCCCGGCTGTACACCCCACCCCCCCCCCCCCCGCTACATCTACCCTCCAATGAGAGTGTTACAAGTATAATGTGGAGACCTCAGGACCACCGTGAAAGTTTTAGGTTTTCTTCTTTTACTCCTGTTTCAGGCCCCGTTTCAACTGAACATTTCAGTCTTCAACAAAACGTTATGAAAACCTCAGTTTCCACGGAAACGGCAGAACGCTGAAAATGACATTGTCCTTATGGTTGCACGTGCAGAAGGAGGATTGACTGCGGCCGTGGCGCGCAGGCACAGGAGCAGCGTTTCCCCTCAAATGTTTTCAAAATGTTCCACCCGAGGAGCCATTTTTTTTTCTTTTTTTAAAGTTGCGTTCCAGTGTGCGTGGGAACTCTTGTCACGTAAACAAAGGCCCACAATGCAGCTTCCATGTGGAGATGTTGTGGTGTAAACACTCCAGGCAAACATTCCATTGTGTTTTTATGGATAAAAAAAAAAACTGCTGGTTAGAAGAATTAACTTCAGAACAGATCTGATGGACTCCACATTGAAACGTTTCCACGCCTGAGCCTCCGACGCTGCAGACGGACAAGAAGACTCACCTTGGATAAAGCCGTGTCCAGGATTTTGTCTCCGGTTGTTGACATGGCAACTGAAACACAAACACAAGAGGACGTGGTGAGAAAAAATACCTACAAACAATTAAGAGGACGGAGCCACAGATTTGATTAAACAGGACACACAGGTTGAAGCAGAATGAGCTCATCATGATGAGGTTGAGTCGCATTGATCCTAAAATAACTTCACGTTTCAGGGTTTATCAGGCGAGTCAACTCTATTCTCTAACTGCAGGTTCAGATCCAGAGTCACACACACCTCAGATCCAGTCTGTCTCACGGTCAGCTTTTCATCAGTAAGACGTAACCAATTCAAACAGCTTTGGTGAAACAGGACAGGTGGAAAAACACAACAAAGGGCCGGAGAGGAGGAGTTTTAAAACCAGGAAACGTCTTCAGCTGCCTGTAAGAGGAAGTCAATCACGTGAACTCACCGATCTCCAGGTGGACGTCTGGGTACAGCTGCTTCAGCTGCTCGGCCACGCTGTCTGTCTGGATACGAGCCAGCTATACACACACACACACACACACACACACACACACACACACACACACACACACACACACACACACACACACACACACACACACACACACACACACACACACACACACACACACACACACACACACACACACACACACACACACACACACACACACACACACACACACACACACACACACACACACACACACACACACACACACACACACACACACACACACACACACACACACACACACACACACACACACGAGGAAGAAGAGGTTCATTGTGATCAGCACATCAGCTGCAGTCAGTGAGTGAGATACTCTCTCTTTCTTTGTAGAAAGACTGAACAGGTAAACGTCGTGCAGGAGGACAGGAGGACAGGAGGACAGGGGGACAGGAGGACAGGAGGACAGGAGGACAGGAGGACAGGGGGACCTGGCCCTTACCTGGCTCTTACGGGTCCCGATGCGGATCACACGGCTCACCTTGCCGTCTCCATCCTGCAGGGCGGAAGAAGCACCATCAGCCGGGAAAGTTTAGTCCTCTCTCCTACCATCCCTCTCTCTCCTCTCCTCTCTCCCACCATCCCTCTCTCCTCTCCTCTCTCCCACCATCCCTCTCTCTCCTCTCCTCTCTCCCACCATCCCTCTCTCTCTACTCTCCTCTCCCCCACCATCCCTCTCTCTCCTCTCTCCCACCATCCATCTCTCTCCTCTCTCCCACCATCCCTCTCCTCTCCTCTCTCCCACCATCCCTCTCCTCTCCTCTCTCCCACTATCCCCCTCTTCTTCTCTCTCCCACCATCCCTCTCCTCTCCTCTCTCCCACTATCCCCCTCTTCTTCTCTCTCCCACCATCCCTCTCTCTCCTCTCCTCTCTCCCACCATCCCTCTCTCTCCTCTCCTCTCTCCCACCATCCCTCTCTTCTCCTCTCTCCCACTATCCCCCTCTTCTTCTCTCTCCCACCATCCCTCTCTCTCTATTCTCCTCTCTCCCTCACCATCCCTCTCTCCTCTCTCACCATCCCTCTCTCCTCTCCCCCACCATCCCTCTCTCTCTACTCTCCTCTCTCCCACCATCCCTCTCTCTCACCATCCCTCTCTCTCTCCCACCATCCCTCTCTCTCTACTCTCCTCTCTCCCACCATCTCTCTCTCTACTCTCCTCTCCCCCACCACCCCTCTCTCTCTCCCACCATCCCTCTCTCCAGCCTCACCCTGATGTACTTGTAAGGTCCTTCCTCCATGGTGCTGAGCTCTTGTCAGTGTGGTGCTCTAGTAGGCAGTGTGGTCTGGTAAGGAGCCCTGCTGAGGTCATATAGTCCCAGTAGACACTAAACAGAGGTCTTTCTTTTTTTCCCTCCCCCCCTCTGCTCTCTCCTCCCTCCTCTGGGGCCTCCACCCCTTCATATCTCTGCTTCAACAAGATAAGGTGCCGATTCATGGAGTCCGTTATGAAGAGCAGGGATGGGCGCTAAGGAGGGTCCAGATCATGAGGTGTGGTCGATCGGTCTCTCTCGCTCGCTCTCTCTCTCTCTCTCTCTCTCTCTCTCTCTCTCTCTCTCTCTCCCTCTCTCAATAAGATTAACACACTTTTGAAAAAATATGAGAAAAAATGGTGTTTGGATCAGGGATGTCAAACACATTTTAGTTCAGCGGCACAAACAGTCAGATGAGTTTCAATTCAAACTTTGTTTTTCTGTATTATGGTGCAAACTGTACATGTATTTTTACCATCACTACCCAGAATGACTACAATCTCAACATCAAACAACATTTAATGATCATTTATGGAGGAAAATACAGTGACATGTCCCAAAAGTTCCAAGTTAAGGTACAAAAATTTATGTTTTCTTTAAAATGATTAGCATTTGCTTGGTGTTTTGAAGGAACAGATTGGACACTGGTTGGCCTACGGGCCTTATATTTTACACCGTTGGTTTAAAACTTCACCGTGTTCTAATAGAAACATTCATTGAATTTCTTTAAATAAGATTTCTTTAAACAAGATTCTTGTGACTAATTCATAAATAAACCCATTCTGGAGTAAACTGTGAAATATAAAGCTGTATTGACAATTTCAAGTAGTTACAAGAAGTTTTTTTTCTAATGTTGAATTAGTGTAAATACTTTGGGGGGGGGTAAAATTGATTATTTATACAACTTTGTTAAAAAGGAAAAAAAAACCATTATATAATAATACAGGTAATTGAGATATGTCTCAATATGTTTAGTTTCTTTGTTGATAAGCAGGCGTCATTGTTTGTCCTGTGCAGAATTATATTGGAAAATGTCAGTTAAAATGATTTTCAGTAAGTTCCAAGGTTTCCCCATCAGGAACACATTCTTCAGCAGATTATGAAAAGGTAAATAGTCACCCGGCGCTGATGATGAAGGTTAAACTGCTCATTGTCTGATAAAACCGTGACTCTAACACATTAATGACACATTGCTGAGTTTCAAACGATTATCGGCGTTTGGAGGGAAACAATGGGTCAAACCGAAAGCAGGAGTCTGAGGAGAGTGACTGAATGTATTTTACGAGTCTAAACTGTCACTTTAATGCAACTTTAGAGGTCAAATCTCTGGCTGATATCGGAATTTTAATCGGTGATCATCTGGCTGTGAAGTGCAGCAAGCAGAAAGGACAGTGTTCACTGCTTCTGGTTGAATCTAAACTGCAGAGAAAACTTATAGCTGTAAATATCAACGATTTCTGTTCCAGCATGATTGAGAAAGAAGCTTTTTAAACCAGTCTGAGCTCAAGCTGAAAAGTTTAGCCTTCTCATTAGCCTTGAGCTAGCTGTCAAAACTCGCTGGCCACGCCCTCTCCTTTCTCCAAGCCAATAGGAACGCGGCATTAGCTGACTGACGCAAATATCAGCCAATGAGCGTGCACACGCGGCACTGAGAGAGCTGTGAATTCGCACGCGCCGGGCATATTGTATATAAAGAAGACCTACCGAGGCACCGGGCTCCTCAGACATGTCGGCGGACGGGTCGCTCGGCCGCCGTGGCACGGACACGGAGCCCCGGTGGAAGCGGTGGATTCCGGTGCTTGTTAAATCAGTGCGCCGCTCTCACGCTGCGGCCGCTGCCATGTCTGAATGAACAGCCGCGAGGTGACGGTAGCATTGGGCGGCTGGAGGTCGTTTCCTGCTTCCGCCTCCTGGTTCCGCTTCCTCCCGCGAGGGGACGGAACCGCGCGAGACTTCCTCAAAGTTCAACTCACGTGCACAACAAACACACACACACACACACACAAAACAAAATCGCAAAAAAATGTTTCTTTATATTCTTTTTTAGGCTTCTTCCAACAGTCTATTCTGATTGAAACGAAATAATCTAGAGCATCTTCCGTGCAGCTCTCTGGTATGAGTAATGCTTCCTCATTGTCATTAATGATGATGTGGCTTTTAAAGTCACCTGTGCATCATCAGATTGTAACGTGAGCTGCTGCTTTTTAATATGAGGACATATTGAGTCACGGAAAGTGTATAAGGAAGGAGTGAAAATATCTATCTATCTATCTATCTATCTATCTATCTATCTATCTATCTATCTATCTATCTATCTTCTTATCCCAAACATTAATTTTATCATTTGCAAACATTTTCAAAATGTACATGTATGGTTTACTATTACAACACATCATCAGTCGGGTAAAACTAACCTGTCTCAAGAGGGTCTAATGTGCATTTTTTTATATAGTCTTTGAACTGAAACTAATTAGTTCAGACAGGAAATTAATTTTACTCCTAGTTTATTGTATTTCTTTTTGTTAATCTAATGGGAAACCCAGTTGTCATACAATTAAATGCTTCAGATTTTATACAAAAACTTCTGTAATCAGCTGTAAGAGAGAAGAGATACCTGCACTGAATTAACCAAGTAATTACCTCAGAATTAAAAGATATGAACATTTTCTGCCAGTACAAAGCATTTATGTTTGGGCTGAACTGAATGTTTTGTCTAATATTTTATTGACCACAACATCATACAGGATGTGTTGGATGGTTCCAATGGTAGACTATCTTTTTTTATTTTATTTACGTCAACATGACCCTACAAGATTCTTTCTAAATCAATAAGATGATTCTATCAAAACCACGAGACAAGTTTTGATTCATCCATTTAGATTTGTTTCTATGTTTATGTTTAGGTGAACAGATCATAATTAGGAATGAGTCCACAGATTATGATGACACTGTGATAACAAGGAAAAGGTTTCTGGGGAAAAAAGTATATTTGTGGAAATTTGTGATAAAAACCCCCCCCCCCAACATACTTCAATCTGTAATCAACGACTGATTATCCAGTGATTAATTATATATCTTTACATAGGATGGATATCAGTCATGTGCTCCGCATATCAAACCTTTATGAAAGACTGACAATAAAAAAAGCTATTTTTAAAACGAAGCCAGAGGAAGTCCTGTTTGGAGTTTTCCACAAGCCATGTTGAGGACATTGAACATTTAGGACCGAAAACGAGCACTGCACATCCACCTGAACACACCATTCCCACTGTGAAACATGGTGGCGGCAGCATCATGCTGTGGGGATGCTGTTCCTCAGGAGGGACCTGGAGGCTGCTCAGACACGAACACAGGGCCATCTGGGAGAAAAAACGTGTTGGATTCTGATAAAAGACTTGAGACTGGAACAGAGGTTCCGGACTACGAACAGAAACATCCAGCCAGAGCTACGATAGATGGTTTAGATCTCTTTAAGTGGTTGAGAGCTGCTGTTCACAGGCACTCTCCAATCTGACTGAGATGGGGATATTTTACAAAGAGGAATTGGCAAAGAAATCCAGTGTGTAGATGTTTACAGCTGGTACAGGAAATACATCAAAAGACTTGCAGCTAAAGGTGGCTCTCCAAAGTATTGACTCGGGGAAGAGAATTATCTTCGCATGCCACACTTTTCACATTTTTATTTGTAAAAGACAAAAAAAGAAAACCATGTAACATTTCCATTCAACTTCACGCTGTGCTCGTCCATCAGTTAAAATCACAATGAAATATATGTTTACATTTGTCTCCGCAATGTGACGAAGGCTGATGAATACTGTTGAAGCGCCGTTGGCGAAAACAGGTCCATGTCTTACAGTTGAAAACAGCGACACCTGATGGCAGAACTATGAAACTGCATCAACGAAGCGGTTTATTTTTTATTGGAAAACACAACTTGTTCATATCTGTAAAACTTATAAAAGGTTTAAAGTACCGCCGTTGCTGGCCGGCTCGCGCTGCTGCGCGGCTTTCGGCCATCACTCTCATTTCACTCCGGGCACCACGTCACTGGTTCCACGGTGGGCAGGTCTCGCGCGGCTCTTCCGGTGGAGACGTGGCTCTGCTGCCATATTGACGCTCCAGCTAACCCAACAGCCAGCCGCTCCGAGCAGCTCCGGGTCCCCGCTTCACCATTCCGCCGCGACGAGAGACCACCGAGGCGACGAACACGAGGGACTGAAGCCCGCCGGACCGTGAAGAGAGACTAAAATGGTGAGCGACGTGGCGGGAAGCCCGGTTGGCGTCCGTCGGGCCTAACCATTAGCATAACATCAGCTAACGCGGCTCGCGTCTCCTCTCCGGCTGCGACCGGACGATACAACCGGACGAGGCTTCGCACAGGACGGACAGTGCCGCCCCTTCACTCGGCGGTCATATCTGATTTTAATCGGGGTTGTTTGATTCCTGTAGTGGACATTTAACGCGTGAAAACACCGTGACGGGCTAGTAGCTGTCCGAGCTAGCTGCTGTCAATAGCCCTGTGGTAGCTAACTAGCTACTGTCACTCAGTTAACTAATAATCTTCATTAACTTGTAAATAAATGGACACGCCGCGTTCATAAACCTCCGAATCATGCACACACACGGGGGACGTTCGTTGCGTGATTGTGCCGAACTATTCCTCACGACCATCAGGTCCACAACGTTTCCGTCTTTGCTTTAATTTCTTCCTCCTGCTTTTGTCAACGTGGATTAACCGCAGCTGCTTTGATAACCCATCACACATGACAAAATGCATTTCAATACGCCAGTGTAGCTCATATTCCGAATAGGTCAAATCTTGATGCTATGTACGTTTAATTCTTCCTCAGTCAACGTTTATCCACGACAGCCCTGTCAACATTCTGCTGCATTTAAATGTGAGAAGCTGTTTCTACATAAAACGATCAAGTGGTGACGAATATGTAAGACCTCATGAATGACCTCCCACAGGAGCCCAGATCGGCTTGTATGTTATGCCAGCTGCTGCTTTCCTTTCAAGGAATACGGTTAAAGGTACATGTCAGGGGAGTCCTATTAGTCTGAGCAGATAAAACCTTCACCGAGGAGATTGAGATGAACGTGAGGATCTGTCACAATCTTTAAGAGCTTCGTTGTTGTTAAATATTGAATTTGCTCTTTGTTTGAGTTGAAGCTCCATATTTCTGTTCTTCTGTATTAGACTTGAAATGTCAGATTTGAGGTGTCAACATGGAGATGTGACATTTAGTTTGAGTCTTGGTTTAAATAAATCTCCTTTGTAACTATAGACTTGTAGAAATGTAAAAAATGATAGTACAACTTGTATAGCAGTGTTGGTTTTCGTTGTTTGAGTTCACCAAGAAGTGTACATCATTTGTCACACTGCTACCGTGCAATGCATGCACACCACCACCATAGAAAATAGTTCTTCTGCACATATGTGAGTAGATGGTAAATATTAACCATGTTTACATCCACTGTCATGACTCCTGGTCCATATTGTCGAAACGAAAACGGGTTTTCACTTTCACAATTTCCGTTGTGTCTGTCGTGATCACAACATGTCGTGCTGTTTTCCTGGAGCTCCTGAGGCCTGAGCGTAGCCCTGATCTCCTCCTCCTCCATCCACTTCCAGGTGCTGTTGGCAGCGGCGGTGTGCACCAAGGCCGGCAAGGCCATCGTATCGCGGCAGTTTGTGGAAATGACCCGGACGCGCATCGAAGGCCTCCTGGCCGCCTTCCCCAAGCTGATGAACACGGGGAAGCAGCACACTTTCGTGGAAACAGACAGCGTCCGCTACGTTTACCAGCCGCTGGAGAAGCTCTACATGGTGCTCATCACCACCAAGAACAGCAACATCCTGGAGGACTTGGAGACGCTCCGACTCTTCTCCCGCGTGGTGAGCAAACACCGCAACCCAGCCTCCATCAGTGTGTTACTGCCGGGATGCATTTGAGTCTGTTCGAAGTCTCAGTATGTCCTGGCAGAACATGGCCATTATATTTCTCCCGATCAAGGATCCCAGGTTGTTTACAATAGCTAGAAAATAATAAAAAAAAAACAACTACCAGAACACACTGCAAAAGGGCAACTGTATCATACAACCATATCTTTTGACTGTAGTGTGACTTTGGCCCTCATGGATATTTAATAAGTACTTGTAGCTGAAGGTTAGTACTTGTACCTATACGTGTTCTTTAAAAAAAAAAAAAGTGGTATTGTCGCATCACTAGTAATTTCAACAGGATGACATGCGGCTCAAATTCAACCCAAAGATTAAAACCCGTCCTTTCAATCTCAGCCGTTTATTTAGTCTAGACTAGATTCTTCTGTGTTTCAGTGCTGGTTAGTATGAGTGTTATGTGTAACAACACAATGGAACTTGCTTTCAATGTCACTCCTCAGAATTATAATAAGAGAAATGGTGTCAGAATGTGATGACAAAAACCTCATGGGAATGACGACCGACTTTATCATTTGAACTTCAACTGTGGTTAAATAGTGTTTTCTCTGCGCGGTGTGCTCTGCAGGTCAACAGGTGGCCACCCAGGATATGCTGACAGTGGGTCAGATTTCACTTCACTATCTCGGCATCAAACCTGGTGGCAATCGGCACCAAAATGATGAAAGATTACAAACGGGATGCAGTTAAAATTGGTTCCAAAGAGATAAAGCCCAGTTATTTGAGTACAGATCTCAAAGACATCAGCATCATATACTTCAAGTTGTATTTGTAGGAATTTACTGTTGACATTTTTTAAAAGGACAAGTATGAGTACTAGCCTTTAGCCACTTGCCATCACGGAGTACTGATAGAAGTACTTGAATGTCTTAAAGCCTAGGCTATGTGTGTTGATGAACCATCTCCAGCAGCCTTGAAGTGGACAGCACAGTGCAGCATCTATCTATGCACTGCTCTGTGTGTACTGCAGACCAGACACTGCAGCTTGCTGTTATTCAGTGTGTCAGTCACACTTTCGTCATGTTTAGCATGTCGCATCACAGGTGTTTGAGTCCTGAAACTCTTTAGCATGTAGCAGAGTAGGATCCACTGAGCAATTGAACTATTGAGTGACATCAGGCTAACTCTGCTGCTCCAAATGTCTCTGGTGATTAAGATGCTGCTGTTGTACAAACTAACTTTCTACTCCCCCTGATTTATATTGCATAATTTAACATCCGACTTATATTCGTCGTTCACTAGTATTAATGACATCGCCCATGCTCTCGTCTACCTGCTATGTGACATCACGTAATACTCACCAGGTTGTATCGGGGGGTCTTGTACGTGTCGGAGCACTCCGTACGGTATCGGACCCGATAACTGATACTGTGCTATCGCTATCGCGCATTCCAACATATTACTATTGGAAAACTCCTCTATCACGTGTTGAACTCATTTGGCGCAGCGCTGATTCAAACACAATTTGGAAAATAAAATCTCTGTGGGCGAATACAAAAAATTCTTTAAAAAATACTACTTGGTATGTTTTTCCTTAAAGAACACATTGTTATAGTTGTTTGTTTTTTTTAATGTGCTCAATGTGTTATATTCGGATATTTGTAATATAATTGATCACCACATAAACATGAGGAGATGAAACGTATTGAACTCTGATGAGGTTGAAGCCGGGGCAGTACTGGAGTACATTGGAGAGTACGGCGCACATTGTTTAAGTACATGTTGAGGTGAGATGACAGTATATATGTGGTTTAACGTTCTGTAATTATCGGCTTCTCGTTCACCAAAGCAATGACCTGAAATGTCCCCAACAACAGGTTTTTAACATGCACTGCATTACAACTGCTGATTCAGCAGTCTCCTCCACTGTATTCACTGCACATTTTTATCAAACTTCTCATCAAGGAATAACATCTGTGACACCTCATCATTCTGCCACATCTCCAATAACGCATACCAGAAATCCCATTTCAAAAATGCTGCAAAATGGGGTGTTTCTACTCGTAATGGGAGATTGAAGCACATTTTATTTTCAGTGTCTCAAGCTTCAAGTTACTTCACTGTCTGTGTAAAGCAGATAAACGGCAATAGATAACTTTTTTCCCTCGAGAATAAAAACGCTAAAATTAAAACTGTGGCTCAAACTGAATGTTTACAACTTTACATCTCTTTACTCTTATATTCTTTATTTCTGCTCGTATCCACACAGTTCATGTCTACAGGAGAAGTTCTATTCCAGAAACAAACTGATTCAGTGTGACAATGAATTGTTGTTCTATTCTCTTTATGTTCACCGTGTGCTTTAATTCATCCAGTTAAACGAACCAACCAACAAACCAACTTTGCTTAAAAGTTATGATAAATCAATTTGACATATCAAGATCAATTTATTTTAACGAGAAAGCAAGACGTTTTGTGTTTTCTGGACTAGAAGTAATAAGTATTTTTATTGTTGCTCATACAATTAGTATTAAGAAGTGACTTGTATGTGTACGTGCACTAATGTGACTTATTGATTCATAACACATTTTTGTCAGATTATTTTTTACTTGTAGTTTTGAAAATAAGCTACTGAAGCTGTTACAATAACAAAATATATAAGGAATGAGAAAATGTTTTCATGGACTAAATCTGTGATGTTCAGTGCTGCAGGAATTTGGTTCTTTTTCTAAGCCAATTCTTTGCGTAAGCGACGAGTACTCGCACAACAAGGGCGGTTGATGGCGACTGTGGTTTGGTCTCCTGATCGTCCTCCCCTCCCTCTCCCAGATCCCAGAGTACTGCCGCGTGCTGGAGGAGAGTGAGATCTCGGAGCACTGCTTCGACCTGATCTTCGCCTTCGACGAGATCGTGGCGCTGGGCTACAGAGAGAACGTCAACCTGGCCCAGATCCGCACCTTCACAGAGATGGACTCCCACGAGGAGAAGGTGTTCCGCGCCGTCAGAGAGGTGAGAATCGTCCGGGTCACTCTGCAAAGTGACGAGCGTGAGAATGGGCGTGTGTCCCCCCCCCAAAAAGAACTTCCTCTCTGTCCACCCTGCTTTTGCCCCTTCCTGGTGCTTCCACTGATCTTTGCATTGTTTTGAACTCCACAACACTTCCTGGTGGCTGGATTTCTGCGCTCAGAAAGACAAACGTCAGACATTGTCAACAGGTGGACTGACACTGTGCTCAGTGATTCAGTGTGACAATGGAGACAAGATGAGTGGATATTTGGAGCCGCGGGGCTGATTCAGCGCTCTGAGGCTCTCTCTCTCTCTCTCTGTGTGTGTTAATGTGCAGACCCAGGAACGAGAAGCCAAAGCAGAAATGAGGAGGAAGGCCAAGGAGCTGCAGCAGGCCCGGAGGGACGCCGAGCGCTCCGGGAAGAAAGTCCCCGCCTTCGGGGGCTTCGGCAGCGGCGGCATGACCAGCGTGTCCTCGGGCTCCATCATCACAGACACCATCGTGGAGCCCGAGAAGCCCAAGATCACACCAGCAGCAGTCAGGTACGGCTCCAGATCAGCCTCCTCCCTCGCTGTACGGGGGTGGGGGGGTGGGATGGTTTCATGCAGCGGGGCCCTTCATCTCCTCTATGTCCTCCTCAGACCAAGTGGGCCCAGCAAGGCTCTGAAGCTCGGCGCCAAGGGGAAGGAAGTCGACAACTTCGTGGACAAACTCAAGTCTGAAGGAGAAACCATCATGCCTTCCTCGGGAAAGAGAGGATCTGACGTTTCTAAAGCTCTGCCGCCGCCCGTCAACGTGGAAAGGTACACACTGAGCAACACACACACACACACACACACACACACACACACACACACACACACACACACACACACACACACACACACACACACACACACACACACACACACCGATCAGCCACAACATTATGACCGCCGAGAGCAGAGCTGAAACTGTGACGTGCTTGGAAAGCACGTGTTCCCACCTCACGCCTTCCAGACCTGCTGCTGACTTCCTGATGTTAGAATAAGACAAACGGCGTGACATTTTAAACTTTACACTTCAATGGAAAAGCTACAGATGTCAGTGTTCTGTGTCGAGGGACACCCGGTCCCCAGGTAGGAGGTCTCCAGAGCCACCGTGTTTTGGATGAACCGGTTTCCCCGTTTACTGTTGTGACTTGTAAAACAGGAATTAAGAAGTTGTGACTTGTAAGAGTGGGGTTGTATTTGTGGAGAGGAACCAGTTCAGGCACACAAAGAAATTCTCCAGTTACACAACTACAAATTCACTTTTATAAGTGCACAAACCTTTCTCAGCAGTAATACCCCAATAGATACGAGTGGAAAAGCAGCACTCATGCTCTGGCTGATCTCTGAAGAGGAGTGTGCTCTTCCTCCTCAGCGTACATCTCCGTGTGGAGGAGAAGATCTCGCTGACCTGCGGCCGAGACGGCGGCCTGCAGAACATGGAGGTTCTGGGCATGGTGACGCTCCGGGTCACAGACGACAAGAACGGACGCATCCGCCTGATGATCAACAACAACGACAACAAAGGCTTGCAGCTGCAGGTGAGTGCGCACATGAACTGTGTGTTCTCGGCAACTGTAGACTTTATACCACACTCAATATATCATCAGGACCATTATGACCTTTAGTTTGAAAATCAATTCTAGTTTCCTGCTGTTGTTCCGAACATGAAGGAGTCCTGATGAATCAAATCTAACTCGCATTGTTGATTTAAAGAAAACTACATTAAATAGATGGTATTTATTGTCATCTCAGAACGTGTTGCCCTTGTTGTCCAGGTTCGTGGGTTCACCATTAAACTGAACGTACTTGTGGTGAAATCGCTTTAATCTGTAGTTCACGATAGAAGTCTGTCCCCCTCCCCGCAGACGCATCCCAACGTGGACAAGAAGCTGTTCACCGCCGAGTCCGTGATCGGCCTGAAGAACCCGGAGAAGTCCTTTCCTCTCAACAACGACGTGGGCGTGCTGAAGTGGAGACTACAGAGCACAGACGAGTCGCTCATCCCTCTAACCAGTACGTCCCGACAGACGCCGCTCTGGAGACGGTCAGATGCTCCTCTGGCCGCCCGAACGAGCGCCCAGTGACCGTATGAACTCTGTCCCTCAGTAAACTGCTGGCCTTCAGAGAGCGGCACCGGCTGCGACGTCAACATCGAGTACGAGCTGCAGGAGGAGAGCCTGGAGCTCAACGACGTGGTCATCAGCATCCCCGTACCGTGAGTATCCATCGCCGCCACGCCGCTCCGGCTGGACGGTCCGGGCACTGACCCTCCCCCTAATGTCGTGTCCGTGCCGCGTGTGGCGCCCAGGTCCGGCGTCGGCGCCCCGGTGATCGGCGACCTGGACGGAGAGTACAAACACGACAGCCGGCGGAACGTTCTGGAGTGGTGCCTACCCGTCATCGACGCCAACAACAAGACGGGCAGCCTGGAGTTCAGCATCGCCGGCCAGCCCAACGACTTCTTCCCCGTCAACGTGTCCTTTGTGTCCAAACGCAACTACTGCGACATCCAGGTGAGCTGCTGCTGCTGGTGGGGGTGGGGGGGCGGAGCCTGGCACCGGCAGGCAGGGGGGGCGGGGCCTCTGGCTGTCGGGAGCGGGAGGACCGTACTCTGTCCACTAGGAGGCGACGTTGGAAGCAGAGCTGACGTGTTGGATTGAGCTCCAGATGTGGATTCTTCCATAAAGCAGCTGAAAGCGTCAAAGTGGGTGAAGTTGTGGACGTTCTAACGTTTTGTTTCCTGTTTCCCCAGGTTACCAAAGTGGCCTACGTAGATGGCGACAGCGCCGTTAGATTCTCTTCAGAAACCTCCTTCGTCGTCGACAAATACGAAATCCTGTAATCGGAAGGAAACGACAAAATCTGAATAAAAAGTAAAAAAAAAAAATTAAAAAAAAATCACCGAAAAAGAATTCTCCCAAGACAAGAAAGAAGAAGAAAAGGAAAAAAAAGAGTCCAAATCTAGGCTCCAGAGAGAGAGTTGTGATTTCTTGGCTGCTCTGGTGTGAGAGACGCTCCCTGGACAGAGCAGCGCTGGTGTATTTATGTTTGTATGACAGGAGCTTCTATATATAGAGTTAACACACACACACACACACACACAGGGAGGAGGCTGGACTGTACAGAGGACGTCAGTGGAGGATGACTGCGGGGGGGGGGGGGGGGGTCAGCGGCCCTCCGCAGCCCTGTCTCCTCCGTCACGTTTTCTTTTTCTTCACTTCATCATTCTGCGCCGGTCAGACCGTCATGATCGGCGCCGTTAGAAATCCACCAGTTGTCCCCCGTCTTTCGTCTCTGGGGGGAATAATTCTGCCTGTACGTCTCATCAGATTGATCTATTTTGTACCGTTTGCTGTATCGTTTGTCCCCCCCACCCCCTCCAGTAAAGACGTTTGACTGTCGCTTCTGTTCAACTTTATTTCCTCTAGTTGAGTTATTTTAACACCATTACAACCACTCCTCACTTTAAACTTCAGAAGAGACGGGCTCGGTTCAATCTGAATAACCAGAGAGAAAAAACTTTGAAGTAAACATGGAGGAGTAGAAACCTGGACCCCCCCCCCCCCCCTCTTCATCAACCCAGTCATCCTTTACTCACTTCCTCACTGTACTTTACCAAGATAACATTCGTGTCTCATGGTTGTTTTTTTTGTTGGTTTTTTTTGTTTTCTTTCATCTGTTCTCCCCAGATTTCAGTTTAGAGGGTTTAAGGGGGGGAAACGAGGAGATGGAGCGTTTTTAACTGAACTGCTGGAGGGAATCTGAACATTCCAGTGTACACTTAGGAAGAGAAGGAAGAGTCTTTAATGGAATAAAATGTATTATTGAAAATGTAAATCTGACTGTGGCTTTTTGTTTTCACCGGTGAAAGTTCAGTACGTATTGATGACGGAGGCGTCGTCTTGGTTTCTGGCTTCATGTTGGAAGAAAGAATCTTTGGCTTCAGGAAGAAATGAAGTTTTCAGTTAAAATGTCTCCACGTGATTGTTGTCTCTCTTTAAATAATGTTTATTGTCGATATTTTAACAGTCCTTCCAGTTTTGTTTTGTTTTTGTTTTGCTTTTTAAACTATTGGATTTAATCACATTTTGAATTTTTTTTGCACCAGTAGTAGGTTTTCAATGTTATTTCAAAGATTAAAATGTTTTGTTTTTTTTACATTTTTTACATCATTAATGCTACTTTGAATGTATTTTCCACCTTTTACCAAAAGATTATCCCCAAAAAATCTTCATCATTATTACTTTTAATTCTTAACAATCGACTTTAATCAATACGATTTCAATCCCATGACATTTTAACATCATTCTCCACATCTTTTTGAAAGTCTGGACTTGTTTTGGTTTTGTTCTGGTTTTCTTTGGCATTGAACGTTTAAAATGTGAAGAATAAATAATTCCAAGTGAGTTGAACACAAAGAGGCAGGCAGGTTGGAATGTTAAGAAGAAAACCACAACAAAATGAAACTTGTGAAAATAATCCCGTTTTATTTTGAAGTTTCGACGTCTTCATGTCATTTCCCGTTCTTCACTACTTTACTTCAGAGTTTGACTTTTCCCACAATATTTGGGCAACATTTGATGTCATTTTCCACCGGTTTAATTGTCAACTGATTATCATGGAGGTGTATTGACATGCCTGGTCATTTATCTTGATATTTCCACAGTTTTCCAGACTTCCTCCCCCACCGACATCCTCACATTTCCTCTGGGTTTACAGAGACTTTTATTTCTTCTCAATTTTTTTCCACATTCAATTAAGACTGGTCTTTACATTAATGACATTTATTTCCTTTTCATATTTACAGTATCACCAGGTTTTTTTTTTTTTTTTTTGGATGTTTGGCAATTTTTCTCCCACAATGCTCTTTCCTAGAACTCAAATGTCACATTTGAGCTTTTCCCTAATCTCTTTAAGAACTATTTTTTTACTTCTGAAAAACACATTTTGTCATAATTCCTCTTTTTATTGAATAATTTCTGATACTTTAACAATTCAGTCTTTTAGTTTTTTTTTGCTGAGTAAGTTTAGCGTTTTACACGCTCAGTGAGAACATAAACTAGTGAATTGATGAAACTGGAGACGGCGTGACGGTTTCCCCAGACAGACTGAACACGGACCGGCGAGCCTCGTCGGGTTTTCACACGCACGACTCGTCACTGATCCGCAGGTTTCAGCCTTTTTTGGTTCAGAGTCTTCGAGACCCGAGGGCCTGTTCACACCACCACGGTTTTATTCCGGGCCTCCCTTCAACCACACGGTGGCGCCTGGAGCCACTGGAACGGCGCTCCCTCAAGGTGGAACTTTTCGAAAATGCTCAGGCTCTGGAAGCACTCGGGGCACCGAAAAACTGCTGCTGCACCTCGTAAATGGACAATTTAATTCAATTAAACTTTATTCGTACGGCGCCAAATACAGCAAAGTCATCTCAGGGCAGAGAAAAACCAAATAAATCCACAAGCATAAGTGACTGTGGGAAGGAAAAAACTCCAGATAATGTTTGTCTCGACTCCCAGTTCTTATTCTACTGAGACTTCATGGTTTTATTTTGACAGTCACCGTAATAACAGTCCAACTCGATCGTCTGTACATATGAATGTCCGTGTTCTCCCGCTTTTAAAGTTTACACTTTTTGTTCTTTGCAGACAGGAGTGTGTGGCTTCAGTACAAAATTTTTTTTTCACAGCCATGGGAATGGTATGGACTCGCTGCAACCAGCAGGTGGCGGTAGTGCGACTTCATGAATGCCAGCTGCCTTTGAACCCAAATGAAGAAGAAGAAGGGAAACAGTAATCAGGGATGGAAAAGGACACACACAAAGAGAGAGAGAGAGAGAGAGAGAGAGAGCAGTGTGAAACGATGTAAATGGACAGAACCAGCAGATGGCGGTAGTGCAACTTTATGGATGCAAACTGCCATTAATCCAGGAAGAAGAACCTCCACGTGGCCCAACATGTCAGCGACATCGTTTTCAGTGTGAACAGCCATCGTTTTCAGAGCACAGCCGTTAAAAACTTTACTGAAACGAAAACACGTTTCATTTGAGGGATTGAAAAAACGCAGCTGAGCTCACATCAGGAGCAGGTGTACCAATCCCACACTTGATGAATCCTGCTTGACTGTAATCGGAGTCTTTCAGCTTTGTGGTCGTTCTGAGCATCAAGGTTTCTCTGAACCCAACCTGGGTTCCTTTGAGTGCCTTACACAGTGAAGGGGGGGGGGGGGGGGGGCCATCAGGGGGGCTCCTGTCCTCAGGGTTTGGCAGGTCCATGGCTCAGCGCCGGCCTCCAATCACATTCCTCAATGAGGACGATCCAAACGGCCCCGTTAAGCTCTTTTGTCCTCCTCCGGAGTGACTGAAGAACAGAGGGCCCAACAGATGGGTGAGCGGCGGGAGAAGAGAGGGGGGGGGGGCTAGACAGGGGCTTTTCGGGGTCAGGGGGGTGAGTTCAAGAGAGCAGCATCCATATATGGAGGGTGAGGTGTCGATGGGGGGAGGAGGTGGTGGTGGTGGTGGGGGGGGGGGGGGGGGGGGGGGCTTTTAATAGCAGCCCTCCAGTCATAAACCAAACAACAGAGGGTGTGTCTGCCTCACGGATGAATGAGCAGCTTGATAAAACCTGGGGGGGGGTGTTGTCTTTGGCATGTTTAGAAACACAGACGAGTCACTACGGAGCTGCTGAGGAGGAGGGGGAGGAAGAGGAGGGGGAGGAGGAAGGGGAGGAAGAGGAGGAGGAGGGGCAGGAGGAGGGGGAGGAAGAGGAGGTCTTCCTGGAGGCTCCGAGCTACACGCTTCTTCACTTCACTTTGTGTTCACTGAGTCAAGGATGATCCTGAAGAAGGTGCGATTCAAGGTAGGAGAAACCTGTGTGTGTGTGTGTGTGTGTGTGTGTGTGTGTGTGTGTGTGTGGGTGGAATTTGCTTGTCCAGATCAGATCCCAAACAGAAATACCAGCATAATATCTTGTCCGGAACCTCCAGTGTGAGTTATATTTAGTTCTAAAACTATCATCCTGCACGTTACATTTTGTAATGTAAATCCTTTCTTTCCCACCATTCATCACAATTTCAAGCCTTTTTCTTTCCCATGATTTCTGCTTGCAAGACATGAAAAAAAATCAGCTCAATGTAGCATGTCGGTATATTCAAATATTCAGTTCAGATGACTTATGTTGATGGTTTGATGTTCTCTGTGACTAGGTGGGCAGACCTGTGTGAGCCTCCTGCAGTTGAAAGGCAGAAGGTTGTCGTCCTGTGGGCGGCGGCAACGGGGTGATCGTTACACTACGGGGGGGCTCAGGGGGGCTCAGGGGGGCAGAAAGGGGCCGAAGGAGCTGAATATTTTTTTATTCTTTGTGGCAACTCAACAAATATTTCTGGTCATTTTGTGTGTTTGATGTCAATTTGCACAGTTTGTGGCGATTTCACACTGAATTTGTGTCTTTCAGTGTCTTTATCCTTAAATTCAAACTCTTTATTGTGAATCGGTGTGTGTTTATGGTCATTTTTAAAAGATTTGTGATCCTTCACTGTAATGATTTGGGTTTCTGTGCCAATTTAATGTCTCTGTGACGTTTTCCACGTTTAGTTTGCGCTCAGTGTTTTGGCTGGTTTGGCAGATTGTCGTGTTTCGCGCAGAGTTCTTTTCATTCCCGAGTCTTTTCCACATGTCTGACTGGACGAGACAGAGGAGGCCGAATTCTGAGCGCTTATGAGGAATTTCCTCAGTATGAGTGTTCAAACAGCAGCCGACCGTCTCCATCCCCCTTCCTCACCTCACACCTCCTCGCTATAGTTTTCTTTTCTTTTTTTTAAAAAAGAATTCACCACTTTTTACTTCCAAACTCCAGCGCCTTCCTTCAGAATATTTTATTTCCTGCTCAAATAAATCTGACATAAACTGGATTGTTGCTTTTTCAAACCAAATTCTACATTTCTAATGACGAAACCAACGAAAAACAAATGTTTTATTGCCTTTCCCAGTAGAGCATTTTATGTTTGAGCTGAATTTATGCTACAACTTTTCCACTGGTGTGTTACGATATCTAGTCAAGCACTCTTTATCTCAATGTTTTCCTGAAGTTTTCTTCAGTTTCCTTGGAGACTCATTGAGATTTCCTGTAGTTTTCTGTAGTTTCTCGGCATTTCATAAAGTCTTCTTGTAGTTTTCTTGAGTTTCTATGAGTTTCCATGAGTTTCTCTGTAGTTTTCTTGAGATTCCTGGAGTTTTCTTGTAGTTTTCTTGAGTTTCCATAAGTTTTCTTGTAGTATTCTTGAGTTTCCATGAGTTTCCGTGAGTTTTCTTAAGTTTCCAGGAGTTTTCCTGTAGTTTTCTTGGGTTTCCGGATGTTTTCCTGCTGTCAGAGTTGAGTCGTGACGTCCACTAGATGGGGCTGCTGTCCTGTCGCCGTTTGAGAGTAATCTGTGCTCGTCTGTGCACTAAAACCCTTTCTGATCGTCCCATAGTGACAGAGGACATTTATAGCAGACATGTGGGGCCCCCTGCGGAGCCCATTTAAAGCACAATTCCACCTAAATCCCCCCAAATGACTGTTTCAAGCTTATTTTAAGGTCACAAAAACTTATACATGCATATTGATTAAAATTACAGCCATGGAATTAGTAATTGTCATTAAATTAAAACAATGATTCAGGATGTAAATTACCTCTAAAACATGTGCAGAACTTCCAGTCCAGTTCTGAATTTCTCATGAAATCTACATTTCAAATAAAAACATCTCTCTGCCATGAATCAGCAGAATCCTGACTTCAAAGTTGAATCTCCCCTGAATTAAGAGTGAATTTTCATTAAAACTCTTTAAATCTAGGTTTCCCTGAGAGAACAGAGAAGTGAGTACGAGGTTGGAGAGTAACAGTCAGTTCAGTGTGAGGCGGCTGTTCTGCGGCTCCCTCACCTTCGACTGGAGTTCGTGTGACAACGGCAGCTTTCTTCACTCAGGAGAATGAACGCCTTGTCAGACTCCAGCAGCAGCGGTTTGCAGATGTTTTCAGCTTTTTACCAAATGTCTCAGCTTGAACACGCCCAGTGAAAACACTGTCGATTCTGCAGGGTGAATCCTGAAACCTGCCTTCAGTTTGCTCACAAAAACAAACTCAGAGAACACAGAAAATTTACATTTTAATTGAAAATTCTGCAGGACGTTGGCAATAATTGCACTTTTCAACCATATCTATCAAAAGAACTTAAATTTTTCTAGAAAAGCAGAGCAATCTTAAATCCCTTAAAAATGCAAGGCATCTACAACCTTTAGCCTGTGTACACAAAAAGCTATTTTAAGGTTTATTCACTCGCTATATAGAACTAAGTCACTGATCTGTTAGATACAGTCCGAATGTCTGCAGAGATGTTTGACATCTTCTGAAGCAAATAGTCCACATATAAACAGGTGTCTTAGCGCCTTATCACATATCAGTCCCTCTTATTACCACGTTAGTCCTTCTTATTACACATTAGTTCTTGTTATTACCACACAAGCTCCTTGCTAAAACAGTAGCTGCTTTATTGTGGGACTCGTCTTTCAGTTTTGAATTCCAGACCTCGGCGGTTCTGAACTCCTCATAATAACTCCTTTGTTATAGGAGCTCATTCTGCCGAGGCAATAATCAGGCCATAACCCCCCCCCCCCCCCCCCCCCCCCCACACACACACACACACACAAACCACCCCTGCTGGCCTTCAACATAATCAGGATCTCTAAATTTACTCCATTTTCTACTATGAGAGGATTCAAACAAACAAATAACTATAATAAACAATAAACAATAAACAATAAATAATAATGTCACAACTGGTTAAAATCAACGGGATGTCAGGAGGCAAAGGAACGGGGTGGAAATTAGTTAATTTCTGTAAATCATCTTTTCCTGCAAGCTGGTTGTTTGAGTTAGTTAGTGGGAGGAAGATGCTCTATAATCTGGAAGATGCTCTATAATCTGGAAGATGCTCTATAATCTGGAAGATGCTGTGGTGATGATATCAGCCAATGTGATGTCAGACGACCTGCTCTCACCCTCTCGTCGCTCTAACGGCAGCTTTTAAACATTTTTACCTCTTTTCGTCATTAAATTTTTTTTTTAGCTATTTAAAAGCTATTTAATGTTTGAACCATTTTAAGTTGTTTTTAACTGTTTTTGCAGCTTATGAAGTTGTTTTAACTTTCATCCAGCTGGTTTTAGCCTCCTGAGGTGTTGAAAGTCTCAATGTTAGTTGTTTTTTCTTTAAACATCTTTAGCTCTTGTTGCATTTGTTTGTTTGTATTTTTCTAATCTTTTTTTTTACTGTATTTGTAGGGGTTTTGTTTGTAGCATCTTTTTAGCTGTTGATTTTTTATATGGATTTTTGGTTTATTTTTAGCTGTTTTAATAGCTTGTTGCCATTTTTAATTCTTTCACTTGACATTTGCTATTTCAGCAGTTTTTGGGATTTTGTTGCAGTTTTTAGTCCCAGATCCTCTTTTGACACGGAGAAAGTACGTGTTGCTCCAAACGGTTGTTTTTCCAGCGATCGGGGATGTGAAAGTCACAGTTTCCAGAGGCTGAACAACACAAAGACTCACTGAGCCGAACATGTCGGCACTCTGGATCCGTTTCCATGACTCAAGGGGAGATCCCACTCTGCCTGCAGCCCCCCCACTTCCTCCCCCTCCTCCTCCTCCCTCAGCTCACAGTTCAGACTGAGCTCTGGATTCAGGACCGACAGTTGGAAGATGTGGATGTAAATCTTTCTTGCCGCCGAGTTCTGGAGCTGCCGAGAGGAGCGAGCGCAGAGGGTGAGTGACTGCGAGGGTGGGGATGGTGGAGGAGTGATGGAGGTGCTGATCTGAGCGAGCTGAACCTGTTCTGATGGTTGAATCTGTTGTTCAAGACTGATGAGAACTAAACTGCCCGCTGTGTTCTTGTGCTGTCGTGTCAAAGTTGGTCCCCCCTCGGGAACTTTACGTGGTAGTTTCTGTCACGGCAGCTTTTCTTTATTGAAGCAAAGCGTTGACGATGTGTGCGTTGATGTTAATCCAGCCGTCGCTCTGGAACACGCTCAGACACGTGTTGGTCTGTACTGCTGCCCGAAGCTTTCACTGAACTGTACGTCAACATTTCAATTGCCACTGAACATTTGATTTGCACACATCTCTCAGTAGGACATAGTTTGTACCTAAAAAGGTGTAAAAATGGCAAAAATAGCAAAAACTGAGGCGAAAAGGAAAAATGACCAACCCCCAACCAAATATCAGAGCATTTTAATGAGTGAAAATGGCATAGCGATAACTGCTCAGAACTCAAAAAGCTAATGACTCAGCTAAAATGTCAAAGATAAGCAAAGTAAAACACGTGAAACAGCTGAAACGGGTAAAAGATGTGAAAAGTGTAAAAGGACATGTAGAAACGAGTAAATAACCAAAACTGTCAAAGCTGCTAAAATTGTGAAATCAACAAACATCATGAAATGCAGCATGGACTGTCCTAAGATGAAGGAACGTTCCCTGACGCCACTTCTTTTGAAGGACGGTTTCCGACGGGAGAAGACTGATTCGTCCTCCGAAACGCCGCCTCCGCTCATCAACTGCTTCCTGCAGGACGTCAAACACGGCGGCAGATCCTCCAGACTCATCAAGCTCATGTGAATCTCATCTTGCGCTTCCACTGTTCCACTGATGGAGTCCCGTCAAACTGAACGTCCCCATCAAGACGGCGGTTCAGCGTCGGGACACGCTTGTCAGGCTGGATGTCTCGTTTTAGATCCTGGAAGTTTTGGGCAGTTTTTTTTCTCGATTGTGTTTCCTGACCTGGACTTCGTTCATACCAGGGAGCATCATTAGTCACGGATCAATGAACCAACAGTGACGGCTGCTATGCAGACTGTCCTCACACCACCGGGGACACGAGGGTCTGTCTTCTGGACGTTTCAATCTATGGACAAGTTGAGAAGAAGCGTGGACAGCTCCACCGCTGATATCGTCCAAATGTTCTGTTTTCACGACTCAGAGCGTCGTTTCCTTGTAAACAAAAGGCCGAAATGCACAAATAGCTTGTCGTCTTCACTCCGGAATGTTGTCTTTTAAACGATCCCCGACCCTTTGGGAGGTTTTACAATCTTTAAACCCGTGAGGGAGAACTTTAGACTGTTTTTGTTGGTTTGACTGGTTCATGATCTGCTTCAAGCTTCAAGTTCACAAATACTCTTTACCACCTTTATTATCTTTCCTGAGAAAAGTCTCATTAGAAGAACAAAGTTCCCACAAGGAGAAACGTGACGACTCTGCAGCTCCTCCCGATGTGGAAAAGCTTCATTTCTATCAAGACAATCATTGGTGATGATTTGAGCTCTAAAGTTTGTCCAGCGTTTCATTGACTCGTCTATCCGCCTTACACATTTGTTATTTTATATTTTTATTGTGTATTCATCAGTCTGAGGCCTCGTTTACATGACATCGTTTTCAAAACGTCGTCATGTAAACGTGAATACTTTCCTCATACGATCTCAAACGATCCACTTCTACTTGGAACGCCGTCGTGGAAACAGGAAGTCGGCGACAATGACCTTCATTATGGATTCTGCTAAACCCATTCAACAAATCTTAAATCTTTGTAGGAAATCCATGTAGAAACATTGAGGAATAGTGAATATTGAAAATGTCAGTTACAAACTGATATCTAAAGTGAAAAAAAAGCAACAGAATTTGACATTTAAATGTTTTTAAATCTGTTAGAAGTAATGAACCTGACCTAAACTCACCCTGTTTTAACATCTGTGCCTACAAAAGTCTGCAAATTGGACACATTTCTGATTTTTAAAGATTGCCTCTACATTATACATTACCATTAAATCTACTCACAAAAAAAAGATGCTTTCAAACATCTCTCAATAAGAGTGGAGTCGGGAGGTAAAGACAGGAAAACCTGCAAATTCTCCATGAGGTGGAAACTCTAGTTTCACACACAAATCCAGTGGTTGAAGGCGTCAGCGCCTACACATGGTTCTGTCCAGCGGCGGCGGCGGCGGCAGCAGCGGCGCTCCCGCTCCTCCTGCACAGGATTACTGCAGTTGAAAGAGTCTCTTTGTCCCGTAAGGCTGCAGGAATTCCTGTCCAGCTCCACGTCTCTGGGAAGCACTGAGCCCAAAGTCAACGGAGCCACTGAGCGTTGGAGTCACTGGAATACCACATTCCCACTCTGCAGCCCAGGGTGGGGGGGGGTGTCGATACCACTTCATCCACCCTGGAGCCAAACCCAGCTGTTTCTGGGTGAAGACACTTTATCAGATGCTCCACATGATCTGTCACGTTCACACACACACACGCACACGCACACACACACACACACACACACACACACACACACACACACACACACACACACACACACACACACACACACACACACACACACACACACACACACACACACACACACACACACACACACACACACACACACACACACACACACACACACACACACACACACACACAGAGAGAGAACACGCAAGCTCAGCACAGAAATGCCACCAAGCCCCTTCAGCGTTTTCCTGAAAACTTCCACTAAAAACAAGCGACTGAGGGACCGGATGTCGTCCGTCCATCGTCCCTGGGTCACCAGTCCCTCTCGTCTCCGCTCGACCTGTTCTTCACTCGACCAACATTGTATTTGTGCAGTAGAACTTGGAAACGTTGCTTTTCCCCGGCCGTTTACGTGGAGTATTGTCAAAAAGTTCCACCTTTGTAGAAAACGTTGCATTTTTCAGTGTCTCTGAGTGCCGCCGTCGTATGAAAACCCAACGTATCTCAAAGGTTTTCTGCCACGCCACACACTCTCTCCCGTTATTTATGGTTTCAATGTATGTGACTGAGTCGCATCGTCTGCTCGTGAAGTACTTGGAGCCTTTTCTCAATTTCTCACGAGGTGAAATGGAAAATGTGACATAAGATACTCCGGCAATAAATCCAAATGTTCATAATTTACTGCAACAAACAAGCCTTTCAGTGGTGGAAGATGTTTAGCAGTTGTTTCCACTCCGACACTCCAGTAAAAGACACTGAGTCACTTTGGCCCGTTGCCTTGCTCAAAGGTAGTACTCAGCTGAGTGTTGGACTCAGGATTGTGACTGGAGACAATGATGGTGTAGTGAAAGGCTTGGAGAGCCTCAGCTGTTGTCTGACGCTCCACCGTCCTCTAAAGGGTCCAGGAACTCACAAGAGGACTTATTTCTACGCTCGGCAGAAAATATCTGAAACGTCGTGATTGACGACCAAGGTTGTTAAATTCAAAATTAGTTGACAACAATCCGAGTTTACGTCCACGGTTTGGATGAAAGTGAGTGAAGACTGTGAGCAGATGTGAGCAGATGTGATGATCACAGGACTCATATTTGAGGTCAGTCTCATCCCGGAGCGCAGGAAAAGCCTGACCTCCGTCTGGGCCCGCCGACAGGAAGTGGCCCGCGGCTGAACAGGAAGTCTACATATAGTGATACTCAGTGGCTGAACGAAGCCCGTCTTCTTCCTCCTCTGTCTGTCACACACTTCCTGCCAAACTCTTTCTGCTTCTTTTTTTTTTCTACGTCTGCCAGCAGACAGATATTTAATTCTGCACAGCCTCATCCTGATGTGAGAAATGAAAAACCTCAAAGTGGATCAGTGTGAGGCGATATGAGCTGATCTACTGGGTTTAGAGTCACGACGGTCTGAACTCACCTCACGTTCACCACTAGTGGGGAACAATCCACCGCTGGTGATTCTGCTTCACAATGACAGGAAGAGCCAGAAGAACCCAGAAGAACCAGAAGAAAAGTTCAGCTATGATGTCAGCCAGAGGAAGAAGAAGCATTTTTTTTTTCGCCAGGAGAGTTCATACTCTTGTGAAGAAGCTGTGGAAATCGTAGGCCACGCCCCCTCACGACAGCCGTGCTTTTCAACGTTTTGACTTTTCACCTGCAGCGACGCAGGGAGGAGAAGAGTGGAGGGAAACGATGCAGATATATAACCAGCAGATGGCGGTAATGCAACTTTATGGAAGCAAACTGCCCTGAGAAGAAGAAGAAGAAGAACGCTCGGCGAGTCAGTTCTCAATGTGCGAACTTTTCTGACCCCTCCTGCTAAAAAAAACCCTAAAACTCAGCAGGAGGACGAGGCCCCGCCTCCACTTTTGGTCGGCTCTCTGGGAGGTTTCGGTTCTTCCTGAGCTCGTCTTTGCGTTTTCACTTTAAACCCTGTTGAGTTTACAGGGACTCGTCCTGTTGAGGGCACTGGAACCAATCCTAGCTAACGGTTCTAAAACAGACCACAACATCTAGTGAGAAATCTAAAAATAGCTCTACTACGGATGTCACGTCAGTCCAACGCAGATTTATCTGATGAAGTTGAGACATGATGAGATGTTGAATCTGACGGAGACGAGCTTCCGCTGTTGCTTTGGTTGACTTGTCTTTTTTTAAACCACTCCTCAGGAAACCACAGTTATTCAGCGTGGGCCCCGTGAAGCTTGTAAATGCTGCGTTTGGGTTTGGACGCCACGGCGGGATTCAGACGCTATTTTAAAGCGTTATGTAACAAACCATCATGAAGGAATGTTGAAATGTCTCCACCAGGACTTCCTCCTGCGCCTCCCAACATCTGACACTTGGATACACCTCAGAAATATTCCCTGACTCACGAGGCGATGGTGGAGAGTGTGAGAGTTCCCGCCGTTCACCCCCTGCAGCAAACGTTGCCGAGCTACGTTTAGACTTCCTTATCTGGTTTGGCTGCAGACATCGTGGCTTGTTTTGGGCTGCATTCCTGGCAGGTTATCTCGTTCCAGGGTCGTCGCGTTGTGTACAGTCCTGTTTCCCCCCGAGACGCTGACGCAGACTTAACAAACCATCATCCTTTAAAAAAAAAAAAAAAAGGAATCATGTGTTTATATAAACTGTTGATATGTTGAATGTTAATGTTTCCAGTCCACAGCTCTGAAATCCAATCGCATGTCATAGCAACACCTATAGAGTCGGTTTAAGTATCAAAACCGAGTAAAGTCTCGGACAAAACCACTGGGTCAGGAACGCAGATCTTAACCACAGATGTGAATAATATCTGAGAGAAAAAGGCCTTTTGTTGTCACAGAAAAAGATCGAAAACAAACGTTTTAACGTCCAGCTCCGTTTTCATGTAGAAAGACCCCAAAACGCAACAAAAGTTTTGTACTTTGACTTGTCGTTGCGTAAATGAGGCCTAAATTCTGCTCCACAAGACCTAAAATGAATGAATGAAAAAAGATCCTAAAGTTCCAACTCAAGCGCTGCAGATCTCCTCAAGAGGATCTCATGTTTTCTGAATAGCCCGGTGGAAAAGTGGCAATGATGAAATAGTGGGTGAAACTTGACGAGACGAACCAACTTTCACGCGACAACCTTCGGACGTGAGGTCCAGATCTGCTCGCCTGCTGCTTTTAATATTCATGCGATAGAAATTCTGCAGGAAACATCTTTCAAGCTGAAAGAGGCTTTAAATGCCTGCATGAACAAACAAGTATAGGCTTCATGATCTGTCAGGCTGTCGCTTTACTTTGTGTTCACGAGTTCTTTTAAACCAATAAAATGTGACAGCTGGAGCCAATGTTGGTCTTTGTCGTGTGTTTTAACTATCTTGTCCTTGTTGTTCTGGTGTCGTTACAATCAGTGGGTTTGGTTTACAGCTCTGAGCCGAGGCGTGTAAACACAGCTGGAGAAGCTCCTTACAGGGGAGATTTAACATCACAGCACTCAAAAAGAGTTTACCTGCTACGAGCAGCAGATATATCTTGTGCTAAACGGACGCCTGCGGAGGCGGAGCCTCCTTCCCACGCTGCGAGTTTACTGCATTTCTGTCTTTAAATAAAAAAACTGAGCGTGTCATTTAGCTCGAGGAGGCGTCCAGCAGAGGCACAAACAAAGTGACAGGAGTAAATCTACACAGCAGAAGAACTTATCAGCAGCCAGCAGAGGGGCAGTATATTGGAAGGAATCACTCAGCCTGTTTACATGAGAACTATCAGCTGCAAACAGGCGGTTTGGAAAATGATTGACGTACACCGGGAGACACCAGAAACTCTGAAAATGTTGTCATTTCTAAGTTTTATGTTCGTGCATGCACACAGATGAACCCTTCAAGCTAATTTAAATCTCTTACTTCGTCGTAACAAACGAGTCTTTATGCAGATGATTTCACAGACAGTGGTGGTAAATGTTGGAGCAACACAAACGATCTGAAAAACCGTCGTCAATATCCTGATATGTTGTCGTGAAGGCAAGCCTCCAAAACGTGCATTTTACATTTTGACTTTGAACTTTTTTTTTCTCCAGAAAGGAAAACATCAGGGTAACACTGCAACTTTTATCACTTCCCCTTTAATGGATGACTGTTATTGTACCACATTTTCCATGTTCTTGTTACTTTGGTCAGAGGATTGAAGATGCAGATGCTTCTCGTTGAGTTGCTCGCGCCATTAGCATTAGCCAAAGCTAACAGTGTTGCTTCTCTTCTCGTTGAGCTGCTCGCACCGTTAGCATTAGCCAAAGCTGCTGGCCTATGCGTTACTACATCTCTGCGACTCCGTCTCCGTGGAAACGGGGGTAAAACCGCACTTTCTGGAAACACTCAGTCCAGACAACGGAAGTTTATAGTTTTTCCTGCTCATGCATGTAGATGGATGACAACATTAAACTTTAAAACTCATTTTTAAACCCATTTTTATCCCTTGGCATTTAACACCGCTTGAGATGCCGCTTCTGTTTTTATTCTTGACCGTTTTTTCTATTTCATTTTTTAATTGTAGTTTTATTGTTTGTACTTTATGTTTTCAAGTTTTTATGTTGGTTCAGCTGAGCATCTTTTCAAGAGCTCCAGAAACAGAGTTGAGTTGAGTTGCTTCCACTATTGTTAATGTAAAGCCTGTTATTCTCTGTTGTTCTCAACCAGCAGTGCCAATTCATAGCCTTGCATGCTAAAACCATTGTTCTCAGTGTTTCTGCCCTTGTCGTGTAAACGTGGAACTTTTCTGAAACAAAAATGCAAAAACGACATGTTTTACTGGAGACGAGTCTGGACTCTGTGGAAACCCAACGTCTGAAAGGAAAGACAGAATATGGAAGAAACGAGGATGATAAGGAGGAATTATGATGAGACTATTGACAAGAGAGAGAGAGAGAGAGAGAGAGAGAGAGAGAGAGAGAGAGAGAGAGAGAGAGAGAGAGAGAGGACCGGAGGAGTGCAGCAGCCGGCTGGACCAGATAGAAGATCTTCCCCCTCCTCCTCCTCCTTGTTCCTCCTCTTTCACTCCAACTCATTCGCTTGTTAAACAATAATGGTCTGAAAAGCCTGCGTATGCTAGGCTTCCTTATAAAAATCGCTATTTATCAGTCAAAAAGATGATTCAGTAAAACATGGCTCTCAATTAAATTAAATTAAATTAAATTCAACTATATTTAGTGACAAATACAACACTGTCATTTCAGGGCAGTTTTACACAGAAAACCTGTGCTTCAGGTGTGCTTCAAGAGACCATCTGGGTTGGTGGAATGACTGTCAGAAAAGTACCTCTATTTGGAAGGTTGCCTCAAATGACTAATCTGAGATTGGTTGGGATTAAGGCAGGGCGAGAAAATGGCCCCAAAAACCACCAGATTTCATAGATTAGTTGTCAAAAGAGGAAACGGTTTTAAAATAACTACCGAATTGACATTTTTGGAAAAAAGTAAAGGAGATACCTGCGCAGTGATTTTACAGTTCGAACATGAAAATGCTGGCGATGACATTAAAAATAAAACTAACTAATGGAAGTCCTGGAGAGGTTTCGAGCAGACACTTTAGATCTGCTCTGTCTGGACAGGAGGAGTCAGCATTACCATCTGTTGGATAATCACATTACCTTTGACGGCACTGATCCACAGACACAGACAAGTCTGCTCATGCAGTCTGCAGGTTAAAGAATTGTTCCTGTCGGAGCGGCAGTCCGTCTGCACGCCTTAAAAACCCTTCATTAAAAAAATAAAAAATACCATCCCTAATACCCTAAACAAACTCTATTAATACACAAGTGCTGAAGCTGTGAGAACAGTAAGGCAACGTTTCCAGTGAAAACGCGTAGGTTTTGCACTTTCGTTCCAAAAGAGATTCACGTTGACGCGAAGTTTAGAGGAGAATGTAGTTACCATGTTGGGCCAGGAGTTGGCGCAATTGTTTGCTTTTGTAATGAGACATGCGCATGCAGAGAGCAATAAACATTATGTGAAGGCGGCCATTGTTGTTATTGTCCATCTCCTCCAGCGTGTGCACAAGAACTGTTGACTGTGCCAAAGAAGTCGCATCTTCAGTGGCTCCTGCCACCGTTGCCGTGGAAACAGACACACAAAACACAGTGGAACTTGAAATCGTTTGCCGTGTCTACTTACTACCCTAAGTGTGACCCATAGTCCAGGGAACACGGTACCTAACGTGTTCTGCACCACCTGGACGCTCTGGAGGCCGCCATGGTTGTTATTGTCCATCTACTGAGCGCGTGCAGAACTATTTCCTGCAAGCCGTGGTCTCCATGTGCAGCGTCTTCCTCTGGCGACACGGAGATGAGTTGTGTTTTTGACCGTTTAGCTGGGACGGAGTCGCAGCGTTTTTGTTTTTTTTCTCTCGAAAAGTTCCACCGTCCTTAAAAAAGCTGTGGTTTTTCAGTGGCTGTGAGCAGTGTGGTCTTTCAAACAGAAACCAAAAATATAACTGAAGTTGTGCGTGTCTATGGGAAGGAGCCGTCAGACGACACGTCACGTGGACACAACATGAATAAATGAGGTCTTCCAGAGCGGCCAGTCGGTTTGTGACTGTCACTCTGCAGTCTGTTTACAATCGGCTGGACGGGTTTCGACATGAAATGTCGGCGTTTGTCCCCCCCGTCTCAGCCTGCTGGGGGACAACAGCCGCTTTCAGGTCCAGAGACAGAGACGTTTGCTTCTCACTGTCTCTTGATTCGCTCTCTCATGCCGCGACAGGAGGACCATTGTCTTCCTCTGAGTGACACATTTGTCCTCACACAGTAGAGAATCTGTTTTGGTTTTTTTGATGGGCTTGTGAAAGCAGGAGAGGGAAGGAGGCTGATGGAGGGAGGGTGGAGGTGTCCTGCTGGTGTCCTGCAGTCCTGGAATTAAAGTAGCTCTGATGAGGAGGTCGCTCACCTTGAGGCTCTCAGGTGAGGAGGAGGAGTTTTCTGTCTCCTGGTGCTGAACAGAAGGAGGAAGAGGAAGATTAAGGACTTGGTGGTTTTTGCGTATTTCTGCAGACGAGCCGCTTTGTTTTCGTCAAATGGTTTCAATCATCACTCGCTTGTTTTCCTCCTCCTTACACACACACACACACACACACACACACACACACGGACAGGAATGCAGCAGGCAGCAACAGGTTGGGGGTTAGAATCCACCCCGAGCTCCACACGAAGGACTGAGATCCGAAGGTTTATAGAATCAGTGTCTTCAGTCTCCAGGACGATGGACGCTCTGCCGTTACTGGACACCCACAGGGAGGTACGACAGGTTTAAAGAGCTTCAGGAATGCTGAAAGTCCAAAAACGGACTTTTCTCTGTACCTGAGAGTTTTTAATCATTTCAGCTTTAGAAGTTTCTTTTTTTTCTGTTCTGGCTGTTTGGGTTTGCTGCTGGAGGCTTGGAATGAGTGTGTGAGGTTGTGAAAGTGCTGAGTCAGCACACTGCGCTACCCTGCAGGAAGCCAACGTCACACTATCATCATCGCATCTCCACCGTCTGATCAGCTCTTTTCTCACCCTGACCAGGTGTGTTTTTACCTGAGCATCATGCTTCTCGCTTCATTGTTTCTCCATCGTTTGTTTTGAGTCGAGTTGGAGGAAATACTTAGTTACAAAAGTTAGAAATAAAAAAAACCTTAAGAAATAGAATGACAAAAAATGCAAAGTAATGCCCCCCCCCCCCCAAAAAAAAAAGACAAAAACATGTTGTAAATGGAAAAACTGCTGAAAGCAGATCAAACTGCTGTTCATACGTGTGTTTATTTATCTTTTTTATAAATATTCTCTTGTTCTTTATGCTGCTTCTATTGGTTTCCTTCCAACTTCTTTATCGTTATTGTTTAGTGTGTGTGTGTGTGTGTGTGTGTGTGTGTGTGTGTGTGTGTGTGTGTGTGTGTGTGTGTGTGTGTGTGTGTGTGTGTGTGTGTGTGTGTGTGTGTGTGTGTGCGTGCGTGTGCCTGTGTGTGTGTGCAGACAGCAGAAGGGGCCTCCAGCACACAGCTGGGTTCTATCATAACAACTCCATTGATTCTATGAACTCTTCATTAAAGACGAGCTCCTCTGGGAGGTTTGAGTGAGTCAGTGTTTTGAAAAGTGACATCAGAGGTCAGAGGTCAACCTGCCATGGCTGTGGAGAAATGGAGTCCCCCGTGACGTCTTGTGTTTCCCTCTTCCAGGACCTTCATGTGTCGCACAACCCGGCAAACATGGACCACCTCCACAGGAACACACAGCAGGTCAGTGTGTGTGTGTGTGTGTGTGCGTGTGTGTGTACGTGTGTGTGTGTGTGTGTGCGTGTGTATTGCAGTCTGAGCTGCAGCAGACCTCTGACCTGAAATGAAACCAAAGGTTTAAAATCTCTCTAAAGCAAAAAAGTGATTGAACTGAATCGACAGCAGACAAAGTGAAGCCTCCGGCTGACCCACAGGGCTCGCCTCTGGACCTGATCCAGACCGGTAAGGGGCTGAAGTTCCAAGCAGAGCGCCCCCACCTGGTGAGCCTGGGAAGTGGCCGACTGAGCACCGCCATCACCCTGCTGCCCCTGCCTGAGGGTAAACCGTGTGTGTGTGTGCGTGTGTGTGTGTGTGTGTGTGTCACACTGGCATCTCGTCCAGCCGCCTCCCCTCCATCTCCATTCCATTAGCTGGGTTTTATTCTACCAATATATATCTAAACAAGCTCCAGGACTTTAAGTCTTGATCAGCCCATTACTGAATAAAATCAATTTAAATCTTAAATCCTGCTTTATTCTTCTCGTCCGGCTCAGACCGAAGGTTCTTGCTCGTCCCTGACGCAGCGACCGTCACGTCACGACTATGTACTCATGTTGCATCCTGTTATTAAGTGGAGTGATTGTTTTGGTTCCGTTTGTGTTCAGGTCTGTTTACACTGCGTTTCGAGCGAAAACCTGTTGTTTTTTTTTACCTGCCTTCATAACTTTATGAAAAATGATACACAGCAACTCCAGACACTGGCCTTTTGATGTGTGGCCACTGGTGGGTGCTGTTGTTTACTACGTCTGCCAACGTCGTACTAAAACCACCTGTACGCATTTCAGCAGGATTACGGTACGTCAAAACTGCTGCATAGATTTTAGTCAAACTTTTTACCAGAGAGATGTCAGGCCCTGGAAGAGTTGTTTTTTGTTTTGTTTTTCTGAGTCCAGGTCAAACTTTGGCGAACATCAGAAATCTCTGATTGCTCTTGTTTCTTGTAATGACGCCACACAGAACTATTTAATATAAACATGAACACAGATGGTGGTATGGAGATATGAAAGAGATGGATTGTCATGGCGGTGACTGTCAAAATCAAAGCACCGAGTCCCATGACATCTGGAGGGAACCGCTATGAAAGCTTGCTGCTTTCACTTTGATGGTTGCATGGTGCATAGAGACGAAGACCTACCTGGCCGCTGCCTGAAGTCTCACTCTGTCCCCCTCAGGTCGCACCACTCTGGGACACGGTCCCGTGGACGTCGTCCTCCAGGGTCCCGGCGTGGCGGCGCAGCACTGCTTCATGGAGAACCGGTCGGGGGTCATCACGCTGCACCCCTGTGGGAACCTGTGCTCTGTGGACGGAGTCGCGGTCAAACAGCCCACCCGCCTGTCTCAGGGTAAGAACCTGTCCTCGTCACCGTGTGGACAAGCAGTGCTGGTGGGTCAGAGACTGGACCGGGCCTGTCCACGTGAGCTGGGACACTGTGACAGGGTCCATCTGTCCATCAGCAGTGGCTTTTAGAACAGGAAGGGGGCAACTTCCATCACCACAGGAATAACTAACTAAACTAATCATTCTTTGTTTCTGCTTCAGCCACAATAATCCCACAATCTGAGCTGAAACAAAGAGAATATTCGTATCATAGAGAATTAGAATAAAAACATAAATATGTGGACTCCATGTTGATGTATAGCAGTTAGCATTAGCGTCTCCACTTGCCGAGCATTTGTACACTCTGATCAGAGGACAGATTCAAACATTGTGCTGAATAATCTAAACTGAGTCCTGCAGTGAGTGCTGACTCAGCTCTCTGAGTAACAGTAACTTGTAACAGTAACTTCAGTCACTACTCTGGGTCTTCGTGATTCCAGACAAGCTGCTGTCGCTCTGCTCTTCCGTCAGTCTCACTGGGAAGTAAATCGAAAGGTCGAAGTCCAGTAACATCAGTTAAGTCACTAATAAGAGGTACGTACCGCTTCACTGCCCCTGAAGCTCCGCCCACTTCCTCGAGAGAAGCAGGAAGCGTTCGCATGTTAAACTGCTCCTTCCAACACTCATCATTTATTAATCCAGTAATAATGTTGCTCCTCTGACGCACGTACGGTTTCATTTAAACAACAACTCTAGTGGACCAATAGATGTCGTGTTCAGAACGTTGCCATGGAAACGCGAAACTTTTCAGACACAAAAACACCAAAACCGATTTCACTTGGGACGTTGTGTAAATGAGGCCGAAGCTGCGACAGCAGGACGTGACAGTACAACGGCAATCTTTAAGTTTTAGAAAAAATTTTTTTTATTGTTGTTGAATGATCTTTGCTCACTTCTTTCGAAATTCTGAGTCTGATGAATTCCAGTTATTCTGAGCTTGTGTGTGTGTGTGTGTGTGTGTGATGTGTGTGTGTGTGTGTGTGTGTGTGTGTTGGTATGCAGACCTGGACTCTGCCGGCAGGGTAACCTGAGTGGGAACAGGGGGCTATTAATACTGCCCCTCTGCCCCAGCCAGGGCCGCTTTAGCCCCCCGGAGAGGTTTCAGGGTGGAGGAGGACTGTGAGGGTGGAGCAGGTCCAGTCATGGAGGAAACACGTTTCAGACGTTCAGAAGGCGGCTTCATACTGATAGAAATCTCATTTTACCACAGGAAGTGGATCAGACATCACCACTCCCACCAGTTACACTGAGTAATCTATTACTAGATGCTGGAATCTCCCTTCAGACTGGAGAGGGAATGTGAGGAAGCTGATCGTGAATTCTGCTGGTCAGCAGGGTCTGGTTCAAACCAGGAAGTAAATCGGCTCCAGAGGAGGAGGTTCAGAGGAGGAGGTTCAGCTCCAGAGGAGGCGATTCAGAGGAGGAGGTTCAGAGGAGAAGGTGGAGGTTCAGAGGAGGTTCAGAGGAGAAAGTGGAGGTTGAGAGGAGGAGGTTGAGAGGAGGAGGTTCAGAGGAGGAGGTTCAGAGGAGCAGGTTCAGCTCCAGAGGTTCAGCTCTGGAGGTTCAGCTCCAGAGGTGGAGGTTCAGAGGAGGGGGTTCAGAGGAGGAGGTGGAGGTTCAGGTCCAGAGGTTCAGAGGAGGAGGTTCAGCTCCAGAGGAGGAGGTTCAGAGAAGGAGGTTCAGCTCCAGAGGAGGTGCTGAAGGTAGACAGGCTGTAAATCCAGACCTGGTCCAGCCTCACCAGAGGAGGAGGAGGCTTCAGTCTGTGTCGCCTTCTCTTCCTCATGTGAGGAAGACTATGAGTCCCGGCTGAATGTGAGGGACCAGAAAAGAACATATATTTCAGTCACATTGATTATTTATCAGTTGATCATCCAGATCATCAGCTTTTGTTCCAGAACCTTCTGTCAATTACTTCCTCTGCTGTGCTTCAGTTTCTAACTCTGAACTCTTTTTCTATTTTTACATTAAATTCTACTTTTGGACATGTTCTTTTCCTTTATGGTGACCTTTTCCCTGCTGTCAGATAAATATTGCATTGAAAGTAGTGCAGGAGCTTCCTGCTGAGCGACGTCTTGTCTTAGTTTTTAATACACAAGTCTTTTTGTTGTTGTTGTTTTTTGGCCTGTAATGGAACTTCTATAGTATAGTCCAGCGAAATACAGTATCTGTGTTGTTATACATCGATTAATCTCGATTTACAACAAAGAAATAAATATATCCCCCATTAAAACATTTGATAAAATTCTATAAATGTTTTTAATCGCAACACTTTTTTGGTTTTCTGAGTACTTCTGCGAAGTATCCGAGTATTTTTTTTCCCTCTCCCTGCATAGTTTTGTGACTTTACTGTGAACACAGCTGGTTCCAGGCCTTCTGGTCAGGCAGACCGTCATTAAAGCAACAATAACCCAGGTTAATGTTCACCGCCGCTCTAGAGCCCACTGTGCTCCCTTTAGTGTCGCTTTATTTTACTGCCTACAAGTTCAGACTTTGCTCCTTCGTACAGTGGCGGAGGTGACGATACCGTTTGATCGTGTCTCCTCCATGTTTGCCTTCTCTCTCAGGATAAACTCCATTACATCCTATCAAATCATAATATAGCAGCATAATCAATAGTGCAACTGATCAAACCGTCATTTTACACAATTAGCCCAAAAATTCAACTTTACTAGTAATAAGGTCTGAAGCGGATTATTTTTTTTAATGCTCATTAGTTGCATGAAGTTATTATTTCATGTTGAACTCTCCATGATGGAGGAAAAAGTATTTTGTGTGTTTTGCGACTTACAGCTAAATTCAATCAAGCTCCTTCAACCTATAAAAATAAAAGTCGCATAAAAACAGGTGGAATTTACTTGAATGGTTTTAACACAAAAACTCAATTTATCCCAGATGTCCGTGCACGCTAACGTTTTCACGTGAACATTGTGTCTTGTTTCCATGACAACGATGACTGGAACGGCCGCTAAGGTGGAACTTTTTGAGTGTCTTGGCTCCAGGTTCTCCTGGGACGTGGTTTTATAGTCAACAGTCATGTGTAATAATTAACCAACTTCACTGTTCTTATGAAATTCTCCAGTGTTTGTGTTTATGACTCTCGTTTCATTACTAACAACAATTAACAGCACCCACTAGTGGGCCGACAGGAAAACAACATCGTTTTTAGAATTCCTGGCGTTTTTGTGTGAAATCAATTTAGAATCATTGTGTGAAAACGTGGAACTTTTCTAAAAAAAACAAAAAAAAACCCCACAATTACAATGTGTTCTCACTTGAAATGCTACGGCATAACTTGTTATTCTGTCATCCACAGTAAAGAACGTATGGAGGGACTAAATAAGGAATAAATAAGCTTTAAAACAAACTGAAAACTCTGTTTCTATGTGTGAAATGTGAAAATAAGAATGACAACAAAACTCCAGGAATGTGCAGGCAAGTTTGTAGTTCTAACTCTTCACCTGAATGTAGTTTCTGTAAATATCACAACATATTCTGTGTTTCAGCTCTATAATGCAGAGCTGCAGGAGTAGAGAGGCTTTACACAACTTCAAACTCACTTTTATGAGTCTGCAGTCTGGAGGAAAAACATGTTTTCTGCTTCAGAGGAAAAAAAAAAAAAAAGTCGTTTTTGGTCCTAAAGTTAGTGGATCTGCTCTATCTGGTGTCAGGCTCCTCCCACCTCCTCCTCATTTCTCCTCCTCTCTCACCTCCTGGATCCCACCTCCTCCTCATTTCCCCTTCTCTCCCACCTCCTGGATCCCACCTCCTCCTCATTTCTCCTCCTCTCCCACCTCCTGGATCCCACCTCCTCCTTATTTCTCCTCCTCTCCCACCTCCTGGATCCCACCTCCTCACTTTCTCCTCCTCTCCCACCTCCTGGATCCCACCTCCTCCTCATTTCTCCTCCTCTCCCACCTCCTGGATCCCACCTCCTCCTCATTCCTCCTCCTCTCCCACCTCCTGGATCCCACCTCCTCATTTTCTCCTCCTCTCCCACCTCCTGGATCCCACCTCCTCCTCATTTCTCCTCCTCTCCCACCTCCTCCTCATTTTCTCCTCCTCTCCCACCTCCAGGATCCAACCTCCTCATTTTCTCCTCCTCTCCCACCTCCTGGATCCCACTTCCTCCTCATCTCCTCCTGCTCCTCGTTTCCTCTTCCACCTCCTCCTCTTCCTCCACCTCCTCCTCCTCCTCCTCATCTCCTGGTTCCCTCCTCATCTTTCTCCACCTCCTCCCCCTCATCTCCTCCTGCTTCCCTCCTCATCTCTCCTCCTCCTCCTCCTCCTCTCCAGGGCAGAGATCAGACTATTAGTGCAGGAGGAGCAGTAGCAACAGGAGGTGTAGGGAGAGGTGCACGAGGAGGTGCAGCAGCAGCAGGAGGTGCGGGAGGAGGAGGTGCAGGAGGAGCAGTAGCAACAGGAGGTGAAGGGAGAGGTGCACGAGGAGGTGCAGCACAGCAGGAGGTGCGGGAGGAGGTGCAGGAGGAGCAGTCGCAACAGGAGGTGAAGGGAGAGGTGCACGAGGAGGTGCAGCAGCAAGAGGAGGAGGAGGTGCAGCAGCAGCAACAGGAGGTGCGGGAGGAGGAGGAGGTTGTGCAGCAGCAGCAGCAGCAGCATAGACAGGAGGAGGTGCAGCTCCTGCACTGCAGGAGGAGACAATAGGCTGGATCCCAGTGAGAGAAGAGAAACTGCCGCTGGTGTGAATGAGCCGCTGGAGCTCCGGCAGCGGAGGAGCTTTGACTGGAACCCGCGTTCAGACAGACGCTCCCACCGGGACCCTGGATCAGACACTGGACCCTGGACCAGACCCGGATCAGACCCTGGACCAGACCCGGATCAGACCCCGGATCAGACCCTGGATCAGACCCGGATCAGACCCCAGCCTCTCTGGATTATCCAACAAAAGCGCGCCTCGTCCAGGAAAACAGCCTCTTCTTGGTTCTCAATAATCGGACTAAAGCACGTGGTTTGGAGGACGGAGGCGATGGTCGGAGCGGAGCCGCACAGGGGCGTCTCTCTCCGGGGTTAAAGTAAGTTCCTCCCCCCCGGCTCTCTGGAGCTTTTCAAGCCGCTTCTGAAGCCGCTGAGCGCGGCGTGGTGGTTGTTCCACAGCCCGGTGTCATTCACTTTCAACCACTAACTACCAGACCTTCAGCTACTTTATAGAGAACACCTCCATAATCTGCGTTCTAGTCAGTTATGTAAAGGGAAACGAGCAATTTTACTAGTTTTGGGCTTTTAAGTCTAACTTCGCTCTGCCACCAAACTCCGTTTAAAAAACTACAAATTGTGATGTTGTATACTCTTATTGTGACCCGGCGTATCCTACAGAATATTTTACAGCTAATCGTGCTTTTGTTGAAAGATTTCCTTCATACGGCTCTAATATAACCAGTATTTATTACTCTGACAATGAAAAACATCACCCTTTATCAGGCTCTGCCAGGAACAGCTTTGCGGTTTTTCCGTTGCCAGGGTAAGCTAGAAAACTTTAACGTGACGTAATTTGGAAAGCAAAACAATGCTTTTGAGTCACTTTCAAAGCCGAATTATTCCGCACATCTTTGTGACACATCTGCCCAGTTTAAAATTTGCTTTAACCTTTATGTAGCTGGTCTCACGGTGAGCAGAGTGTAAATTGGCTGACTTGTTGAATGGAGTCTGGTGCCCAGTTCCACACATGCACCGGGAGCACCTGCTCCGAGTCCCAGCGTCCCCCTGCCACCATGTGAGTTCTGTTTATAGACTACAAACATATACAAGTGTGCCAGATCTGCAGACCCCACTGTGTCTGTCTACTGTTACACTGCTATTCCTGGATGCCAATGTGACCCAACCGGAATAGAAAAGAGCCTCTTTTCATGTGATCATGTCAGTGTGGAGCCGCAGGTTGTGTTAGAAATCATCTGTGACATATCACTTTGACCCCATTGCATAAGAGAGCAAGTGTGAGGAGCCCCAGGAGCCCCAGGAGCCCCAGGAGACCCCTCCTCTTCCTCCCCTGCTGCAGGGGGAGTGAGGTGGGGTCCCACCGGCCCCGAGCTCCGGTCAGCATGTGTGAGGGGACGTGGGGGGGTCATCCAGACCGGAAGGGACCCTGGCAGCAGCTGGAGCTCAGCTATGCTGAGCCAGCTTGTGTGTGTGTGTGTGTGTGTGTGTGTGTGTGTGTGTGTGTGTGTGTGTGTGTGTGTGTGTGTGTGTGTTTTAACACAGTCTTTGACAGCACATCCTCTGGGTGGGCTCGGGTCAAGGCACAGTGTCACAATGAGATGCCGGAGGAGTACTATGACTACACCACACAGTACTATGACTACACCACACAGTACTGCGACTACACCACACAGTACTATGACTACACCACACAGTACTGCGACTACACCACACAGTACTGCGACTACACCACAGAGCCTGTACTGGACCAGGTTGTCCACATGCAGGACTCCTATTGGCTGTCAGTTCACTGTGAAGCTGTAGCGGCGATGAGAACTAGAGCTTTTTGATTTCCTGAATTCCGCCGTCCTGGTGTGAACTTCCAGAGGAGTCACATGTCAGACCTCGTTTTAAGACTGGCTACAAGTCCAAATAGGATTCTGAAAAGTTTTTTTTTTTTACAACTTCTGTGAAGAAGTCCTGGAAATCTTTAGTGTTTCTGACATGACATTCTGTTCTGGCATTTCTATTTTGTGGTATTTGGCACGACCGTGACAACAGAATGTGATATTGTGACAAAAGCAACACCACAATAATACTTTCAGCAGATTTCCAGGAGGCTGTTTATTTCCTCAGCAAACTTTAAATCAAATTAGCTGTAAGGAGCAACTGTCGCCTTCGATTCAGCAACTAACTCTGATCGTCCAAATGTCTCTGGTGATTAAGTTGCTGCTGTCGTACAAACTGTCTTTCACCTCCTCTTCATATTATTTCAGAAGATAAGTGAGCATCTTTCCTCCTGTTGACGCTCTCATTGATACTGGTCCTGATCGATCTGAAGCCATCTGCCACCGGGGGCATGTTTAACAGCGGGGGTGGGGGGGGGGGGGGGTTCTGACATAAAGGAGGAAGAGGAGGAGGTGTACAACATGTGTGGTAATGAGCGTCCATCACGAGAGGAGCAGCAGCTGCCGCGTCTGTGGGATGAAGAACGTCTTCTTAAAGGGCCGCCATGTTGATTTCACACGAGACCTTCAGCTCCAGCCCTGACCCCCCAACCCCAACTCCATCCCTCTCTTAAGAAAACCGCTGCTGCAAAACTACAGTCACTGCGTGGAATCTGGGATGTCTTCATGATAACTTCTTCTCATTCTCCTTTTATACGTTTTGAGATACAAACACAAAATTTCCACTACGGTTTCCTTCAACTTTTTGAAAATGCTCTGGCTGGTTTCGTGTAGATTTACAGAAACGCTGTGCAGCACGGCCGTTTTTTGTTGTTGTTGTTGTTGCTTTTAAATGGACATCTTGAGGGTGCATCTCTCAGCCTGGGGCTTCTCCTCTTTAATCTAAGCGTGAGAATCGAGGTGTGGCAGGAGGAACCGCCGCCTCCTCGTATCTCCATGTGGTGCAGGCTGGCGTCAGACGGCCTCCGACATGTGATCCTGCTTTCCTGCTTCCCGTCTCGCTCCCACATGACGGGAGCGAGAGGAGGTCAGACCTACTCCTCCTCCTCCTCCTCCTCCTCCGATATGTGTTTGATAGCGAGAGCCAGTCCTTGATTAGCTGGTGTGTTTGACTCCTGCTCCTCCTCCTCCTCCTGCTCCTCCTCTGGTATGTGATAGCGAGAGCCAGTCATTGATTAACTGGTGTGTCTGACTCCCCCCGGCCTGTTTTTTCCGAGGCTGTAAACTATCAGGTTTCCATGGCAACAGCCAGTCATCTCTTTTGTCCGCTACTCCTCCAGATGCTTCGGCCGCTATCCCACAATGCCGCCGCTTTTGTTTGGCACAAGAGTCCAATCAGAGAAGAGTCTCTCCTGATGGTGAAGCTGCAGTGGCTTGGCCCTGCCTGTGAGGGCGGGGCTTCATTCAGGCTGACTGGCTTTTTAATTTTATCACTGTCTTCCTGAACGTGTCGGGCTTCATCGTACGATCAGCACGCCGCCACCGCATTTACGATGTTTGGAGAAGTCGTAACTCATGAAACCAGCTTAGGCGTCTTTGAAATGTAGAAAAAAACAAACTCTTTCTTTTTCTCCTAAATTGCAATGCAGAGTTCAAAGAAGTTTATTATAGCTGCATTCCACAGTAATGCTCCAGAGTTTCAGTGGTTTGTATTTCAATGAGCTTTAAGATTTCTTGTTTTATTTGTCATGCTTTTGATTCCAGTACTTGTACCGTCAGCGACTAAACCGATGCCTATGAACCAACTCCAGTACTAGAAGATTTTACCTGATTTTCCAGATTATAGATCACATTTCTTCGGTAGTTGTTTGACTTATGTTAAGAAGAAACTTGTATATATCAAAAAATACCAGTGAAACTGTGGCTTAATAATGACATCAAAAAGCCAAACATAGAGTCTGACTAGCAGCGAAACAGTTTTACTACTGATCAGCCATTCGTCTGAAGTTAAACATTGGATTGATTGCGGTTAGCTGATTGACTGACACCTCTGATTGGTTAAGTCTCACCGAATCATTCAGGAGTTCTGTTGGTTGAGGTCTGTGGCGTCACTGGAGTCCAGGGAATTCATCAGACACGAAGATGGTGGTCATAAAGAAACAGTGTGAAAGTAACTGTACAAAACACCGTGGATAGAAGCTTTCACGGTGTTTACAACAAATTCTGAATTTGTCAGAAAAAGTGGAGATTCTTCAGGCGTCTTTCTTCAGACGCTCTTTGAGTTCCTGATACTCAGAACTAGTACCATAAAGGTTCAAAGTCTTTGAAATCAACTTTCTTCTTCACTCTCATGCTTTGAAGCTCATCTTCATCACCCAGTAAAGCAGCTTGATTGGTTCCAGTCATTCAGCCACACCCTGTCTTCCATTCGCCTGTTCTGAAACACACTCGCTCAGTCATGGCTACGATGCCACAAGGCGCTGGGCTCCTTTGGGAGCTTTGCCCACGGACACGTCAACTCATGGACTCGTGACCTGCACAGGACAAATACAAAGGGTCATTCAGAATATCGTGAAACATTCCTGCTCTTTGAAACGTCATTGGAATGGTTGGAATGGCGTCGGGACACGTTTCCCTGAAGAGCAGAAAGGCCATCTGGAGGTTCTAGCGACTGACTGGCTGGTGCAGTCTCGCTTCTTCCTCTCGATGCGTTGCAGTCCTTCAGTCACATGCTTGCTCCCCGACTGAACTCATTGTGGTAGAATGTGAAGCGGTCCTGCTCCGACCACCTCGCCTCCCCCGGCCAACCTTCTGGTCTTCTGACGGAGCTGGAAAGGTTGAACGCTGTCTCACCAAATTAAAGGAAAGACACAGCGTGGCTATTAGGGCGAAGATGGAATATTTGGTGCTGAGACGCGTCTCTTGATGGGTTGAGAGAACGGGGCTGCTAAACCACTGCTCTGTGCAACGCTGCAGAACCCCGGAGGCACCGCGTGGCCTTCACTGTGATTGGTCCGAACGCTCCCAGAGGAAACCTGGCTCCGGCTTCCTCTGATTACTTCTGGCAGCCCTCATATTCCCTCAATACTCCTCTTAAAAGGTTCTTTGCAGACATTTCATCTCCTTCAGGTTATGATTGTCGATTTTATTAAAGTCATTTATGAATTCAAAGTCCTTTTAAAACAAGAGAAATGAATTCAACAACCTTCTGACGTTGGCCTTCTTTTCTTAAATTTCAGTCGATTTTCCGTTTTCTAAACGTTAATTAATTATTTAGTTTTTTCTTGACTATGATGCTGATGTCAAATTACAGACATGCCAAGATAAACCAACTTGTTTCAGACGGACAGAGCTGAGCGGCTGCAGAAAAGTACTGCAGGGTGTTCTCGTAGTTTCATTTGTGTATTTAAAACAAGTCAAATCCTTGATTCGTCAGTCGTCACACACACAACAGTCATTCGTAGTACAATGTGCAGTGAAAAGCTGTAAATACATGTTCTGCACCAAAACAACAGTTTTTAATGGATGGAAGGACAAAAATCTAATTCTAGAGCACACAATAAAAAAAATAAGCTCATGAAAGATAAAACATAAGAATAAATAATGTTATCAACGCATATTAAAAACTACCCGTTTATAAACATGGCTCTTTTAACTGAAACCAAATGAAGCTTCGGCTCCGATGACTTTCCTTGTATTTTGTAAATTCCTTCAATTAAGCGTTGGTAGTTTAAAACACTGCAACCTGGTTTCCTTTTACCACTTTCCACCCAATAAAACACATCTGGAGCCACAAAACATGTTTAACCTTTAAAATGTGGATAAAACAGCTCATAAAGTTGTGGGTATATTATTCCTAAACATTCAAAGACGTTTTCTACCGGTGATCTACAACAGTAGACATTTTATAACCGCCTTTTTAGCCGTTTTATAAGTTCTAGCAGTTTTATTAGTTTAAGATAATTTAGCCTTGTCAAGTTATTTGACTTATTTTCTTTTCTGTCTTTTATAGTGGTTCAAGCTGGGTTTTTTTAGCCACAATTTTAGTCATTTTGACCCAAACATTACTTCAAACATTGTGGCTGTTTTTCATCTTTAGCCTTTTCCTACCAATTTGGTTAGTTTTCCTTTTGTGGCTTTTGTTCTTTCATCCATTTTAACCGTTGAACCTATTTAATCTTTTTAACCCAGGAGATTTCTATGGAGAAAATGCAAATAACGATCAAATAAAAACACGTATAATTTTGTAAACGACACACCTCTACTGCAAAGAGCCACAAATGGTTCCAGAGGTGCAAGTTGGAAACCCAGAAGGTCTGCATGAGTTACCAGGCGAGTTATCAGACGAGTTGCCAGACGAGTTACCAGACGAGTTGCCAGACGAGTTGCCAGACGAGTTGCCAGACGAGTTACCAGACGAGTTGCCAGACGAGTTGCCAGACGAGTTACCAGACGAGTTACCAGGCGAGTTGCTAGACGAGTTACCAGACGAGTTGCCAGATAATCATACAGTCACTTTGTGAATGAAAACCATCAGCAATTTATTTGCCTGCAATCATTCTAAGTGTTTCTGCTGTTTCTGTTTGTAAATGACCCGTTGACATGACGACAATGCTCAGAGCCACTGAAAAGGAACTTTATGGAAACTGCTGCCAAGGTGGAACTTTTTGAAAATATTTTCCATTGCCATGGAAAACAAGTGAAGGTGGTCTGTCGGTCCGAATGTCGGTATACTCCGGTATTGACGTTCACAGTGTGTAGTTCTCTGCCTGCATGTGTGTAGTTTCATCCCACAAGGACGTGACAGCGCCACCTCCTGGCCATGGATGCTATTTACTACATTGTTTTCAGTGTTTTTGCCATGGCCATGTGAACCCACATGGTTTTCAGAATGTTGCAGCATAAATGCGAAACTCTTCTGAAACGAAAACACACACAAAAAAAAACGATACTTTACTTGACATGTTGATGGGGTTAAATGTGGAAAGGCAGCGACCACCTTCACTCCCGAAGTCCTGTGGCGAGGAGACTTGGTTGTTTGTGGAGGACAGGAGAACTGCTGATGCTGCAGAATCCCACACTCAGCCTGATTGGACCGAGTCGCTCCCGGAGCTTTCCTGTTCCCGCTGGCAGGAATCAATCTAGCTGATTACACACACACACACACACACACACACACACACACACACACACACACACACACACACACACACACACACACACACACACACACACACACACACACACAACACACACACACTAGTAATTATGAAAGTGGCCGTGTCTCATACCTCCCCGGTTCGTTTCGCTGAGTCCGTTTTTGGATCGACGTCACAGAGATTCTTGGAAGGATCCTGACGTTGCTTTGCCGGGTCACAGAGTTCTCATGAGGAGGCGTCCTGATAGATTACCCTGCACATGAAGCCAGGCAGTAATGGCAGGGATCCAAACCCTCCTGATAAACTACCGAGCCAGATTTTGTCCTGCTTGATTCAGAATAACAGGTACTCCAGTTGTGTATCTCTGTGTTTCTGAATAGACGGTATGAGTAGTACTTACGGTTGGGTCAACACATCGCGGATTACTATCAAGTGGATGAATGCAGGACAAAGGAAGTTGGGTGGTTTGGTCAGTAGGGAGCTAATTAAAGTCAAAGTGCTACTTGATCAACATGAAGGGATTAAAGACAAAACAAAGGCTTTGACTGGGACTGTTGGTTTCAAATCCCCCGTCAGCCTGAAGCAAGAGTCATAGTGTGACATTCAACTTGGCAGCTCCAGTGCAGGCTGGCGCCTCTCTACTATCTCAGTTTGAACAAGTGGAGTAGAAATAAGAATCCCGAAGAAAGAGCTTTTGATGAAGACTTGAGGTCAATTTGAGCTGCTTTCCGATATGACATGCCATAACTTTGGTTTCCTTCCTGCACGTAACATGGATGTTTCCAGACTATGAATACTTCCAGCAGGCCAAACATTTCGTCAATATATTTGTTCGCCATATGAATATTCGCAGCTGTCATAGAAATTTCAGCAGTTTTACTTGACTTGGTGAAGCTGTCGTCTGTCTTGGAAGACAGTCTGAACCGTCTTCGGCTTTTATTTGACACGAATCATGAAGTTACTGGCCGAGGTTCTTTTTATTTCTCTGTGTTGGAACCAGCAGAATGGAAACCCCATTTTTGTCTTTCCAAACAGTAAAAAGTGATGGAGCTTAGATGTCAAACTAATTTTAGACACTCTTTCATTTCAATGTGAAACGGCTGTAAACACGACCCGGTGGAAAAGCAGCAGCTGAAGTGATATAAAGGATTGTTTCGTCTCGCTGGGACTCGATGAAATGACTTGATAGACGCCTAAAATAATGGAGTCAAGATGTGTGCTGTTGTGTCAGAGCTGCAGTTTTTACGAGCTTGTCAACAGACAGCAAAGCTGTCCTGGTGTGGATGAACACATTTTGCTCTCTCTTCGCTGTCACAGCCGTATTTCTACCCAGAACACGTGAGCCATACTTTATCCTGAGTTTGGTCTAATAACGCGACATATTTATGACTCTCAAATATCCCCAGAGGAGCCAGACTGAAAGGTTTTATATTATTTTCCAAGGCTTATGACATTGAAATTGAAAAGGTTGTCTGAATTCCATAAAAAAGAAAATCATCCAGAAACCTTGAGGAACATTTCAAGGAAGCCAGAATTGATGGACTATTTCTTTAAAAAAAAAAAAAACTTTCTTCTCTGTATTTCTTCTACTTTCTTTATGAAAATCGGTGTTAAAAGAACACGTCACTTCTAGAACATTAACCAAACATCAACAGGGAAGGTGGAATATTGTTCTTTATTCATTATGTAGACGATCAGTGGAAGAAGTTGGTGTTTTGGAAGAGATACAGATGGTACTGTATGTAGGACGTTTCCCTAATCTTTTTTGAATAATGTCAAAAACTATTTCTTTCCGTTTTAAGAACTTAAAGAATTATTTTAGGAGAGCTTTTAATGTACTTCAGTTTATTATACCAACATAAAAACGAGACAATAGAAAACTGTCAATCCTGGACTATCATCAGAAATCCTCAGAACAATCCTTTAGACAAACACTGTCGTTGTTTCTTGACGTCCTGACGCCTCTGCGTTCTGAAGGTTCTTTCTCTAGATGTATTTTATGTAGATATTGGTGAGACCCGAAAGAGACTCGGAGGTTTTGGTCGAAATTGCAAAATCTGTGAAAAAAATAAATGAAAACGGCTGAAACCGCTTGAAATGGTCGAAACAACCAAAATGGTTGAATGAGCTTAAAACGGTTAAAAGGTTTAGTGTGAAGTCCTAAAACCTGCTATTTTGGCCTTAAATCTTGTTCATCTACGTGTGAAGTGTGTAAAGATGGAATCCTGATCTGAAGTCCATCTGGTTCCTGATTCATTCGACCAATCTCTTTATTTTAGTCCCCGAGGAAACCTCTTGATCAGGTCTACAGTGTTTCATGGCGTTCTGTCACTGACTGGATGTTTGGCCATGGTTTGGCCAGGAATGTCCTTTTCCTGTTGCTCAGTGGAGCGCGGCTTGCCGAATGTCAGAGACCACCCTCCCTGTTGAAGGGAAAGCTGATCTCCACTTCCACCGCCGTGGCTTCATCTCCCCGTCAGCTCAGCTGGTTAGACGCAGAGTCGCTGGACCTCCAGAGGAGGCGGAGGCCGTCTCGGCCACCGGACGGAGACGAGAGAGGGTGTCGAATTATTTACATGCCAGCAAAGTTCTCTTCAGGCTGGGTTCTACTGTGTGGTACCCCCAGATACTTTCTAGACCAGAAGATAAGGTGATGAACATGTTGAGCCGAGGAACAGACTCATCCCAAAGTGTCTTCCCCTTGAAGCCCTCCCGGCTAAATAAAGAAGTTGGTGGTTTTAGGAGTTGTTGATTCTTTGCGTGGTTGTGGTTCGGCCTCTCTGGACTCATTACTGTCCCTCTCTGCGCTGCAGATTAGGTGGGAAAACCCAGAAACAGAAACCAACACGTTTTCCCTTCAGGCCAGACTTGAGATGAGCTGCAGACGAGCTCCTTGCCTTGTTTGCTCCTCCGAGGTTATAAAGTTGAGAATAAAGGCCGTCTGTCGATCCCCGTTTATTGACTCGACACCAAGTGCTTCCATTAAATTACCTTCCATTCCCGTAATTGCAAAACGAAGCACGGCAGCTTCAGTGTCAACACCATGTGGCTGCTCCGTGATGAATATCTGATGATTTATGGCCCCAGCTGGTCGGCGCTGAGTGTGATACACGAGCGGCCCAGAGCCCCACTCGTCCCTCCGACTGGGATAAAAACGCTCCGTGGCTCCCTCTGGATGCGAATCTATAGATCTATAGTCCTGACGCTGCCTGAGCCATGTCTTCTCGCAGCAGGAGGATCTATCATCATGAAGAACTGCTAGCTGCTGCAATGCTTGAATAGATGAGCGCTAATTAGCGCGGAGGGACTCGGTAATGGAGCTCAGTGACGGACGGGGCTTCAGTTGGCTGATCGATTGGGGAAAATACCACTTTGGATCTGTGATGCGTTTACAAAGCAGAAAAAAAAAACTCATGTAAAGGTCAAGTTCTCTTGATGTATTGCCTGTTCGCACTAGGAGAGGTGGAGTTTGACATTTCATTAGATGGGCACAGTGTTATAAATGTTAATTCAGAATATATTTAGGAGTTAATATGATGATTGATAATGAGAATAAACTTCAAATTTTACGGTCACAAAGCAGCTCTTTAGGTTTTTATGTGACCATTTTATTTCAGCCACCGCAACAGCAGCAGCGCATTTTGAACACAATCATAGAAAACTAGAAGCTTCGATCAAAGAAAGAAAATATCCTTCCCCTTTTGGCCACTTGGTGGCAGTGTTGCAATCGTTCCTGTCATTTCAACCAGTGAAGTAGTATGTGGCTAAAGAGCAACTCATGTCGGGATCAGGGAAGACAGAATTTATAGCAATAATAATTAAAAACCCAACTATCAGCTAAAATTTGTGTTTTGTTTTTGTCCGATAAACAATTATTAACCGCGTGTTTACAGTTGACGATGCTTGTGTCAGATAGATGCTAAAGTGCAACGCTGCAGAAGACGTCACTAAAAGCCAATTATGGTGGAGTTCTAGAATAGGAAGCCCTCCCCATTAACTACCTGTCAATACCTATTGATCACCCGTCCATGTCTCATTGGTTACACTTCGTGCACGCTCATGCATCGTCCATGTCTCGTGTCCCACTAACGTCCCGTTGAACGCAGCAGATCTTCAGTCCTTTGAAGGAGCCAGTGTCAGAAACGTGAGAAAAACCCAGTTAAAATTCATTATCCAACATGTTGTCTTTGTGTTTGCTGCTTCGCTCCAGTGATTATATGTCACGTTTTCTCTGACAGCCTCTAAGCTAACTGGTGTTAACTTTATTGGTGATCAAGTTCCCTTCTACTGGGCTCAGCTCTGCAGCTCCAATTGTCCAGGTTTACATCTAAAGTTACCGATTTTAACATTTGAAAGACCGAAACAAAATATTTCACAGGAAGCCTAACAACTGAAGCGCCACCCCTCAACCCCCTCCACCCAAAAAAAAAAAAAAAAAAAGGCAAAATTCTGTCACTTCAAATTTTTAAACTTTGTGTTGAGTTCTGAAACTCCGACCCTGAGGATTGGTGCTTCACCATTTCTGGTGATAGAACCAACTTTTTACATCATTAATCACTGCAGCAAACCGAGTCATACGATCATTGAGTGGCGCCTCTCGTATGATAGAAAATAGAAAATAAAACACTGAGCCAATGGTGTTTCTGTTGCTGACTGAGGTCTTCCAGAATCTTCCAGAAATTCCTGTGGTCAGTCTTTATTGAATATCTTCCACTGCAGGAGGGGCTGGAAGACAACCAGAGGTAGAGACCGAGGCTTCTGACTCGTCTTTCATGTGACGACGCATTTGAGCTGAAATTCCTCTCAACGATGGAAAGTGAAGTGAAATGGAAGCTGCAGGAGCTTCAGGGGCTGGGGGGGGGGGGGGGGGCGCTGGTTGTTAATGAGCAGGAAGCTCATTTTTTGAATTTAGGGGCGGCGTGGCTCGGCTGGTCTCTCACTGGGAAGGTTGCAGGTTTGATTCCCATTTCTTCTTGTCTATTTGTGTAAGTGTCCTTGGGCAAGACACTGAACCCCAAAACTGCTCCCAGTGGAGTGACTGCGCCTGAACCAGCCTCTCACATGAGCCTAATGCTTTTGAGCTTATAAAACGAACGTAACGTGTGGTTAACAATATAGTTAAAGCTGTCACTGTGACACTTTTTAAAGCACAATAAAACTGTTATTTCTGTGCGGTTATTTTTCCATAATCTGGTGCAGATATGACACCAGACAACGTCTCGCTCTATTTTGTTCTTGATTCTTTGAGCTGAGCAACTAGCAGCAGTAATGGAGGTGTGCTGACGACGGTTAGTCTCCGTTATTCCTCAGCAGACTTCAGAGTAGTACTGAAGCCCTGCAGCTCTCCGACTGAACCATGAGTGTGTCGCCGCAGCGTCACGCCGCTTCCAGCTACGTTCTTTCTCTGCCAGCGGCGGGATCATGTCGCAGCACGGCGGTGGCGGTGGCGGCACCATCCAGAGGAACTGGAGCGGCTCGGCCGACGTGGCTCCTGAACGCCACAGCGTCAACATCCCGACGCCAGCGTGTTTTTTGTTTTCCTTCCTCGGCGGAGCGATGGCGTGCGCGTCTTTCCAGCCGGCCCCAAAGATCCTCAGGAATGATTTGAACTGGGGAAAACTACCAACCAAAACTATGCCGGCAGGCTTGGTGTTGCAACCACTGATGGAAATTTTAAAAAGCAGCCTGTGCAGAACTTCGTGCAGAGGAAAGATACGCAAGAGTGAATCAGCACGCAGGATTATCCTCCTAATATTAGGTTTGTGGTGGTTGGCAGCGCGGCCAACGCCAAGGCCCCTTCCAGAGCTTTCCATGGACTGTGAAATATTTATGTGTGAACGTGCAGAACCAAGCAATCAGGCAGGTCCCTGATCGAGTTTGGACTTGTTCCGCTCTGACCTCTATTCCTGCAAGCGCTGCGTGGAAACGGTCCAATCTCCGTATGAACGCTCGCTGTGGAAAACGCAAGGTGTTGTAAGCTACCGGAAATCTATAAAATAAATTATACTTCTATTAGAATTAAAACAAATGATGAGAATGAGTATTTCCCTGACTGCACGTCGCTGCGACTGCACGATGATATGTCGACATATGATGCAAAATGATTTCTGATGAGAAATACAACGCTAATGTGTTTGTGCTTCGAGAGCTGCTCTCCCAGATAACAGTGCTCTTTCTCTTGCCCGGCTTCAGTTTAGTTTGTGAAAGCACAATTTTAGTGCTTTCACCATGCAGCCTCAAGTTATGATTGTTATCGTTGCCAATTGATTCAGATTTATGTGTTAATTGCCATTTTTTTTTCGAGTTATTTAATAATTTCTCTCTTATTCAAAGTTTGCAGAGCATGCATGCAACATTTTTATATATATATGGTGCGGGCCCTCATTGTTTCCCCAAATAGTCAATAATTGATCTCAGTATACTTAATATAAATATGAGTGAAAACAAAGGAAAGGTGTCAGAAGTCGTCGTGGCGTCGTTCTGTTTAATCAGCAGCGATCTCTTGTTGTGGCGGGTGACCTGAGCCGGCAGCTGTTTTCCATCAGGTGTTTTCTGGCTTTGCTGCACGTCGTCTGCATGGAGGACAACCTCACATTCTTTCCTTTCTTCCCGCACGTCGAGCTGTCAGTAGAACGCTGCGAGAACATGGAACAAAGCCGCTGGAACGTTTGGCCTCTCGTCAGAAGAACTGAACAGTCTTTGAAACGTGTTCATTTTTCTTTAAACAAAAGACTTGAATCACCTACATAACAGCTGGAGGGGCTCCCGAGGAGCCTCTTATCTCTTTAATTGGACGTTTCCTGTCGAGGCAGGACGTCGGGCCGAGGCACGTCACTGTTTTGGCTCTGGAAGCTTCGGGGGATTTGGCGTTTCTGAAGATGTTTGATGATCATTTAAAAAGAAAATTGTGTCAATTCCCACTTCTGAAGTAGCTTTTGTTGACCAGCGTGTAAAAACCGTGATATTTACTAAATGTTTTAATCCTCGGGCATCTTCTACAACAGACTTTTCCTCTTTGATCGGCTCCGGGTGTCGTCACTTCATGTTTTTACTTGTGGACAACTGGCTGGGAGCTTTCAAGCTTCGTGGTCAAGCTGCGTTTTCCCCCCTGATACTGTCAGAACGGCTAGATTTGAACCGACGTTCACCTCATTTACCTGCTCAGACAGTCCAGAGTGTTTCTGACATGCTTAGTATCCCCCGCTTTGGATGTAAACGCTCTTGAAATAAGAAACAACAGGAAACTTTTTTCTTAAACCAGACTTGAATTCTCTGAGCGGAGACATTTCGAATGTCCATCCATCCATCCATCCCATTAGAAATGTGAACACTCTAATATGTTAAGTCAGTGTTTTCTTGTCTTTCCTTCCAGGGTGTACGCTCTGCTTCGGCCAGTCGGCCTTCTTTCGCTTCAACCACCCAGAGGAAGCGTTCAGGATGAAGAGCATGATGCCCCATGGAGGAGTGGACTACAGACTGTGTGCAGGTACGACCCCACACCGCACACGTGCAAGCGCGAAAGCAAACATTCTTCCACCGACCTCGCTGTAAATGGAAACACACTGGCCTTTTGTCCCGCCAATAAAACGGGCTAAAAAGAGCCTTTTCCTGCAAAAGTTCCAGTTTCAACTCCGCCCGGGTGGATGAATGGGTCAGATTGTTCAGGGTAGTGTGTTTTACAGGTGGATGTTTGTACAGAAAGAAACTCCTGGCACTTTTCTGCTTTGACAAGCTGGAGTGGAGGGTGGAGGTTGGACGTGGAGGGTGGAGGCACAGGCCTGCTGGGACCAAAGCAACACATTAATTTGGTCACACACAACACTGTATCAGAGTAAGGCTGAAATACAAACCTTGTTCTCGATTAATTCCAATTGTTCGCCAAGACTTACCTGATGGACATGAATTCATCTTAAAGCATTCTCTGACTCCGCTTGAGCAACTTTTCATGTCTAAACCTGAAATGTTACATCGGAAACTCAAACTCTTCATCATTTTTTTCCTCAAATAAAGGCACAAATTGCTGGTCAGTCTCGTTTGTAGCTGTTAGGAGGCCCCTTGTCAGCGTGAGCCTTTAAAATGCAGCAACGCTGAACCCTGGAACATGAATGGAACCTGAGTGAAACCTGAATGGCGCCCAGCTGGGACCTGCTGCTGGAGCTTTATGAGCATCTCATTCCTCTGTGTGTGTGTGTGTGTGTGTGTGTGTGTGTGTGTGTGTGTGTGTGTGTGTGTGTGTCCCTCTGTCGCACAACTGGAAGTGAACCTTCTCTTGGTCTGATTCTCGATAAAAGCATCTCGTTAAACCACCCTGCTCCTCCTTTCACTGTTGATGCTTGGCGTTACTGTGTGTGTGTATATGTGTGCGTGTGTGTGTGTGTGTGGGGGGGGTTTAAGTACAGCGGGCTCCTGTTGACTTCCCGGCTGTAATGAAAGCCTTCCGTTGTTTATGAAGGTACCAATTATACATTCCTGAGAGGCATTGAGATGAAGGCTGCTTACACCACTCCCATCATTAACTAAGCATATTTATCATATCTTATCTGTAATTGAGACCAAACCCAACCGGACCAGAGCGTTTAGGAATCCCCCTTCCTTCTATGTCCAATTAAAACAGTTGTGTCATTAATCCTGCAGTCTCCAAACCAAAGTCTCTATCTACACTCTCAAACACGAGACCAAAATCAGCCGCTCAGGTTCAAGTAACCGTCTTCTGTCTCGCTTCATACAATGCAGGCTTGTGGGGTTCTGCCTTGGATCCCAGCTGAGTATGGTTATAGAGGGAAGAATTATTACAGGACAGGACAAATGTAGAGCGACACAAACAATGTACAGGCGCCAATTATTCTAAAACCGGACGACACGGTTCCAACAAACGCACTCTGAAGATTTAACGACAATCACAGACGTGGAAAACATGGAAAGAAGACTGGATGTCCGAAAGAAAAATATTGTATTTATTGCAAATTCTCTCCGATCAAACAGAAGTGTGAATGAATGTGACGTGGTGATGGATGAGTGTAGACGTGCAGAGATCACCCGGCTGAAAGGCGTGTGCGACTCTGGCAGAAGCCAGAAACCGGAAACACCTCAAGAACGCAGAGTTTCCATAAGCTGCTGAAGGAACTCGGTGTCATACTGGTTCCCAATGCTGCATGACTTCCTGCATGGGTGCATCGTGGTGGTCTACCTACCGATGTGGATCTATTGATCAATTCTATATCTATAGACAACCAAAATACAACCCTCATTTGAAGGCACCAATTCCACATTCGTCTCTGGCTGCCTGCCTCGGTCCGAGTCTTTTCATTGTCTGGGTGACCGAGGGACCAAGGGACCGAGGTCTGGGATCGGCTCAGGTCTCCCAGTTCACAACAAGGTGGATTTTCGGGAACTGGTTTGTAAATTTGTCCTGTGGAAGACGTCTTGTTGGACAGCATCCATTGTGGTTCAGAGATTCTTCTCTTTAAAGTTACCACCGTCGTGTTTCACTCATTCTGCACCTGTTGTGAGGTACTTGTACTGAATACACCTACGGAGTGTCAGAGTGCAGTTTGTACCGGTCACATGACCTTTTCTTCAGGTTGTTTCGTCAGATCATTGACAATCTGCCGCCCGCCCGCCCGTCGTTGGTGCATTGTGTCACCGCCGCCCGCCTCCTGGCTGACAGGACGCTTCCTGTCTGCCAGCCAGACCGGCAGACGGGGCTCGTGGCCCCGAGCTGCTCACTCCAAGCGTCTGACGGCTGGAGTTACAGGATCGGTTTCCAGACACTATTTATAACGCTCCAGTACCACTCTACTGTCTGCAACCCTCCCAGACTGCCCCCACTTCCTGCACCCGCTGGCCTTCTGTGTGTTGCTTCACGGTAAAAGGCCTTTTTTATCTCCGGTGATTTGAGCGCCGTGTCCGTCCCTGGCTGCTCTGCAGGCTGCACAGGGCAGCTCCAAATACCAGCCCCAAGGTCTGGCGTGCAGGATCCTGTGCTGGACCATAGATATGGTTTGAACCATTTCTAAGTAAAACCACTTATTTCCTGGTGCTTTACTCTTCAGGTCTTTCGAAATCATAAAACCCACGTTTCCAGTCAGTCAGTAAACAGATGATTCGTCACATTACCCATTCATTTATGAAACATATTTCCAGGGAGATTACGGTGCATCACTGACACTTGTCATTTTCTGCTTTTATTTGACTGGTGCTCTCCTCCTTCGCTCTGGCCCTCGGAATCTGGCTCCATTTAGTGTTTGGTGATGTTGCATGGTGAAAGAGGGCCCACCACATTGTTCCAGCACAGCCTGAAGCGTTCTCCACCCTTTTAACCTTCACACGTGTTTCTTAGTGAGTTCGTTCTTGGTTCCATAAACAGAAACATCTGAACCCTTTAATGAGCGTGAAACACGTCGAGGAAGTGCCGGTGTCCAAACCGGGGTTACAGATTTCCTGCTGACCGTGCAATCTTTGGCGTTTGTCATGTTTCTTGATGAGTCTTTTACATTTCTCAGGCTGTTTTCATTGGAAAGTAGAAAGAAGGAACAACCAGAAATGTTGTAAAACAGGGGAAGCCAACCAGTCAGAGACCAAGAGCCATAAAAAAAAAGACGGTGGTACTACAAAGAGCCACATAAACCAAATGTGGGCTCAGTTAGACAGCAAGATGTGGATTTACAGCATTAACGGGATTAATTGGTTATATTATAATTTGTTGTGTGGTTAATTAATAAATACACAGAGAAGGCACATACTAATTTATTTGACAAAAAAACCATTGTGGTCTGATGCACCAGTAAGAAACCTGTGAGGGTCTGCTGATAACTCCAGTCTTTTTGACCACTCACTGGCTGAAGTGGTGTAGAAGATGGAGAGACTCTCATTTGGTTGGCCAGAAAATGATTTGTTTGTTTTGTCTCATGTAAAACTGACTCCTAATTACAGAGACGTAGAACAACAACAAGCCATAAAAGCCACTGCTGTGACTCTTTAAAGCAGCTGTAAATCTCCCAATAGTCCACATCACCGCGAACGAGAAGACGTTCGTGAAGCTCGCTTTAACGCACAGAAAGAGCGGCGGAGAAACTTCACATTAAAGACAGTGGTAACAGTTTGAGGGTTTCTAATGATGACTGGTTGAGAAATGTTAACGTTAACGCTTGTACGTATGTGCTAACAGCCTACATGTAAGTGCGCACATATTGATTGGTAAGTTTCTTCTCTATGATGCTCCGTATGTAATCTTGTTTTAAGGTTGAAGTTTTATTGTGAATTCACAAAGCGGAAACGGTGTGTGTTTATTTCCGGTAACTCGACCGCCTCTGTGCGGAGCTCAGCAGCGGCTCCCAGCTGCACGCCTCGCCCCCTTTCCCCTCCTCCGGTCCCGGCTCGGTGCGTACGTGGGGCCGGGCGCGGCGCGGTGCCCGGGGGATGTGTGTCACGTAGCGGGCTGAGCCGCGCTGACAGCGGCCGGGGCTCGAGGTTTTCACCCCGTCATGTGAGTAAAACCTTCCCGTTTCTAAAGCCCGTGCTGTGGGCGAGAGAGGCGGCAGGAGCCGGTCACACGCAGAAGTCCATAGACGGTCTGGCCGTTTTAACGCGTCTTGCCCGGATCAACCGGTGTACACACATCGCTCGTCAATACGACACACTCGAGTACATCCATGTCACTTTCCGTGTATATTCGGCTCATATTCTGTCAAGAAACTTGTAATTTTTCGGGAAATATGGTGTTTTATTTCCACACCACAACGTTTGCTCATGAGCGTGATATCAGTGATTCTTAACTGTGTTTATTTCTATTTCCATCCCGTTTTGATGCCGAATCACGGACCTGCATGTATGTGTTGAATTGTCACAAGTCGTTTAGTGTCAGAAGCTCAGTTTTCCTCGCTGACTGTAAATAGAGGGATTTATCGGTGGACTTTGGCACGGCGCTGTGGAGGCGATGGTCCGGAGCCTATGACATCATTGCATTGGGCTTTCCCTCAGCACACGGTTGCATTTTTATTTCCCCCCCCGCGCCCCCACCCCCCCATTCATGGTCATGACAATCAAACGTTGTGTGTTAGTGAGGAGGTGACACGGATCTGGCTGTGTGAATAATGCTGTGTCATTTGCAGGAGAAGCGCGGTGGTTGTGATGGAGCTGTGATGAAGGCTGGAGGAGAGCAGGCGGAGCAGCTTCCACCGCTGCCCCAACGGCTCATGCATTATTTGTGATTTGCAATGCCCCCTCTTATTTTAGAACCTCTTTTACCCCCCCCCCCCCCCCCCCCCAACTGACACATCTCTGACATCATCCATGCAAAACTGACTCTTCCATTTAATTAGATTTTGCTCTCTGCTTCCTGTCATTTCCACGTCATGTTACGTCACCGCCGAATGTGACAGCTCTGTTTATTACCTCTCTGATTGCACACTCTGACTCCTCCACGCTGCGATCCTCCTCATGTGTTTCTCATTCCAAATGACAACAAGTCGCTTTAAACCAGTTTCACCGGACGTTAATAAAACCCGATCCCTGCCTGCGAGCCCTGCTGCTGAGTCTCCTATGTGGCCGTACGATTGTCTTCCAATAATTTGCCACGCTGACATTAGAGAGGCGGATAAGATTAGATTACCCGACCTGGGTCCCCCTGTCGCTTTCGGCCTGAAGTAATTGGCTTATGCAGGCACACTTTCTCCTGGTCCACAGCACTGGTCTGTCTGTCCCCGCCCAGCTCATGTGCTCATCGACGTCCCACCTTCTTTCACCTGAACCCACCTGTGCCCAGTTCTCGGCTTCCTGCCCCTCCAGCCTGGATTCACCACAGCATGTTGAACATAACGTTGGAAAGGCAGTGGTTTTTGACTGACATGATAACTACATTTTGTTGTGTTTCTGCTGTTTATGTCTAAATGGATGATGTTGTTGTGTAAACTTGAAACCTTTTTGAAAATGAAATAAAAAGCAATGCCTTATTGCTCTAAATGTTGTGTTAAACGAGGCCCTGGACTCCAGGTGTCGTCTTCCAGGTTACATTTGAACCTCCTGACACTTGTTTCCTGTTTTCTCCCCATATAGACTCTGAGAGTTTGGTCAATGGGAATCATCCGGCCGGCCCAGCCCAGTGCCCCCCTGCCCCCGCGGACAGAGTCCAGTCTGAGCACAGTGCTATTGTCAGCTCTATTGAGAAGGACCTCCAGGACATTATGGACTCTCTAGTCATGGATGACCCCCAGCCTTCATCGTCCGATGCAAAAAAGCCTCTCGGAGGCCACTCACCACTGTCACCGATGGTCAATGGAGGGGGGCGGTACCTACTGTCCCCTCCTATCAGCCCGGGGGCCATGTCTGTTGGGTCAAGCTACGAGAATACGTCCCCCCCTTTCTCCCCGCTTTCCTCCCCCTCAGCGGCCAGCAGTGGAAGTTTTACGAGCCCGTCTCCCAGCGGACCCCAGGACCAGACCTCTTCTCTGCCACCAGTGCCTGTACGCTCCTCCAGCTACAACTTCACCGCCCAGCCTCCGCCGTTGCCCCAGCCACGGACCGTCCTGCCAAACTTCAGTGGGGCGGGACCGAAGGTCCAGGAAAGTCCCAGGCTGCAGAGGAAGGTCTTAACGGAGGCTCCTCTGAGTCCCAAGCCCAGTCGTAGAGGACTCGGCCAAGATGGGTTTGAAAGCCCTCGACAGACTCCCCTTCTCTCGTCTAGCGAGTCTCTCAGTAGTAGAAATAATGTGCCAAGTAGTCCCCGACTCACCCCCAAGTTCCCCACCTGTCCGTCCCCGTCGCCTTCCAGTCCCAGGACCAAGACTGCCACGGTGCTCCAGGAAAGGCCTGCCAGCCCCTTCAGAGAGCAGGCCAGTGATCGCTCCCTTACCTCCAGCCCCTCCAGGCAACTTTCCCAACCCACCCGAGCCTTCCAGCCCCCTCTCGACCCCATCGTCCACATAATCCAAGGCTCACCGCTGCAGCACCACCCGCGACCACTGCAGCCACCCGAAAGCCCCCGCATGGCGCGGAGGAACCTGGAGCTGAATGGCTGCGGCTCGGTGGCCGGCAGCATGAGGGAGCTGCCCCCACTAAGTCCTTCCATGTCCCGGAGAGGCATTCCCGTTCTACCAGGAGCGTTACCAGGGCCTATCCCCACGTTGAGGACTCCAGACAGCCCCTCGGGTCTGGGTAAGCTGGTTCCTGAGAGCCCCAGACTTCGGCGCCGGGCGGGATCCTCATCGGAGGAACCCACGTGCAGCAGAGGGATGCGAGCTCGCAGTCCGTCACCGACCTCGGCGATGATGGAGGGTAATGGTGGGGGGTCGGGCGGACGGAAGGCCAGCTTTGGGAATTCCTTGTCGCCTGCTTACAGCCTGGGCTCCCTGCCCGGCTCGTCTCCGGTGGCGAGTCCCAGGGCCCACAGGAAGATGTCTTCAGGACGGCCTCACCCCGGGATGAGGGAGAGGAAGAACAGCATCACGGAGATCAGCGACAACGAGGACGAGCTGCTGGAATACCACCGACGACAACGAGAAGAGAGACTTCGAGAGCAGGAGATGGAAAGGCTGGTAAGTCAGGACCACATGAGCGCATACAGCAGTATGGCAGAAATAATTCAATTTATTTATTGAGAATCCATCATTCGTCACTGTGAGCAGCCAGAAACCAGTGTTTGGAAAGAATATAAAGTATTGGTGAGACGGTTGACCCTTATCGTTGTGTCAATGCTGGAAACTCTCCGGTAATGACATTTACACTGCCCATAATCCGCACTGCATGCCTCCGAGCAAGGCAGCGATCCACCGACAACTGATACATTGCAGAGTTTGTGTGTTCAAGCATTGGCCAATGTTGTTGGAGGTAACGGATTTGAAACCGATGATTGGACAGCTGCTGTGAAGTCGTCACCTTGAACTTGAACCAAGAGAAACGAGCCATGCAAGGTGCCGTCACTCCACTGGGAGCAGTTCGGGGTTCAGTGTCTTGCCCAAGGTAGGTGGAGATGGGAATCGAACTCGCAACCTTCCTATTGGGAGACAAGCGCTCTACCAACCGAGCCATGTCATCCGCGAGGAATCCAAAGAATCGTACAGAACGATTTTTGAACGATTGATGACTAAGCCTGGAAGTTCGCTCAGTTGTTTTGTGATTTTTTTTAAAAGGAGTCGGTTCATGAATTATTTTGAACTCGTGGTCAGTTGGTAGAAGCTTCAGGAGGATTATATGTCGGTTTGATCCGTCAGAGAACGAGTGAGCTGGAGTGTCTGTGTTCTCTGAGGTCAAGAGGAGGAGCAGCGTGACCCGGTGGATCTGACCTCTGCTGTGGGACGTCCACACGCCGCTGCCCTGAGGTCTGACGCCGTGGCAACCACAGTGTTTGTTGTTTCCCAAACAGGACGGGAAACAGGGGGGCAGGGGACATGTTGAACTTGTCTGAAAGAGCTGGTGCAGACAACAATCCGAAACAAAAAGCCTTTCTGTGTGTTAGTGCCTGCCTGAGGAGGCGTCTGTCCGCCCTGCTCCTAATTACAGAGTTTTTCCAAAGTGAGCAGCTCGGACTGACGTGACTCCTCCTCCTCCTCCTCCTCCTCCTCCTCCTCCTCCTCCTCTTCCTCCTCATGTCCTGGTGTCTCCTATAGAGGTCCCACAATAACGGTGTGTCTTCAGCCCCTCGTCCTCCACTGACACTGATTGGAGCTGGAAGAAACTACTTGTACCAAAACAGGGATGCCCTTATTATGGCGTGTAGGCAAGAAAAGCAAATTCCACAAGTTATAATGAAGGTAACAATAACCATGCCCCGCCCACCCAAATGAAGGCTGCTTCTCCAGCAAACCACACAAATATATTTTGAATAAAGTGAGTGAATGTAAAATTAATATTCATTCTCCTTTTGACTGTTTTCAGTCACTTCCTCCAGGGAAGCGTCATTGAGACAGGAAGTCAAGCTAAGCTACGCTAACTGCAGTACCATATTTAACTAACAAGATTACCACTATGAAACTGAGGATGAATCCAGCTTTGAACAGAATTTATACCTTGTTTTTCCGAATTGTGGACCTTTTTTTCTGTTTTTGTTCTCGGCTCAGTTTCTGACACAAATCAGCCGAAAGTGCTGCTCATGTAAAAAAAAAAAAACCCACTATAATATATAAATTCAACACAGTTTTTACTTCAAGGAGTGCAAAAATAAAAAAAACTTTTAATTTTCTTTTTTGCACACCTGAATATAAGCCACACCCACCAACTTTAAAAAGAAGAAAGTAAAAAGGTCGAAGTTGCTGATGCACCTGAACGCATCACCCATGTATTGACTGCATGGAGCTTGTTAACATGTAAAAATCCATACATTTGCCATGTCATTGTTTAAGCTGCAGGGTTCAAAGCATGTGGGGTAAAAAAGAAAAAAAAGTGGGGGCTTATAGTCTGCAAATTACGGTAGTTACTAACCCTAACCCAATAAAGTGTAAAACTCACATTTAATTTGGGAAACTGATATTCCAAGCAGCTGCTTTCAGCCCTGCTTGTTGGAAACATGCTATTAAAAGCAATTTAGCATAATGATCCTCTCACAAGAGAAATATTTGGCTTCGTATTTGAATTTTCAGCTGCGTTATAGAGAATTTGACATGATCGTTCAGCATTACTAAGACGTTAAGAGGTGAAAACACGGTTCCCTCTGCACAACGTTTAAAAGCCTTCCTGGAGGGTGTGTGAGCGTTCTGGACCCTTCCCCTGTAGATAATCAAGGACTTCTAGTAGACTCCAGTCAGTCAGCCAGCGGAGCCTCTGTGTTCACGTTGAGAGGCTTTCAGCTACAACAACCTCTGGCCGGGTCCGGCTTCCAGCCACAAACTGCAGGATTGACCTCTGGCCGGGTCCGGAGCTGGAGACGAGGCGTCCTCTCGTCCTCTCACAGACTCCCGGGACGGACTCCTCTGCAGGATGCTTGGAGCTGCTGGGTCTCTGGTTGCAGAAGCTGCAGCTCCAGGAGCTGCGGGCCTGTAATTAGTCACAGTTGACTCAACTGTCATGACGAGGTTTTTGCTATTTCTCTTGCCGTGAGCGTTTCACACACAGCCTGCTACTCATTCACACAACTGATTACCAAGAAACACAGCGATGTGGAGGGGGAAGGAAACGAGTGTTATTGTGGAACCAACAGGAGTACACAGCCGGGAGGCAGCGCTGAAAGGAATACGCTGACTCGGCAGGTTGACGACGGCGGGAGGGTCGCTCGATTATGTGGCGTAATCCGCTCGTCTCTGGATCCCGTAGGTGGTTTTGTTGGTGGCCACCGTGGTTTTCGGGCGAATTCAACCCAACAATACAGTGGCGATTTGAATGTTGGCAGCTTCAGTCCGTCGTATTGGGGAATGCACACGACCGGTCTGCTCGCAGGTGAAACGTCTGTAGCAGGAATATTAGCCGGCGCCGTTCTGCTCACGCTGCATCTGGAGAATGAAAAGCTTTTACTAGCTACTACTTTGAATATTGACCTGCAGTGACCGTGCTGCTGCTGCTAGCAAGCTACGCCGAGGCTTGTTCTCCATCATTTTCCCCGAGACGCTGCGATCCCGTCGGCCTGAGGAGCAACTCAGCCTTTCACCTCAGGAGCTCCGACATGTGAACACACATATGCAGGGAAGATAAATGCTAAATGCTAAATGCTACGCTCCAGAGTCCTGCAGAGGCACTTCAGCAGCTTTTAAAATCTGATGTTGTGATTAAAGCTTCCAATGGCTAATAGTTAATACCACTAATATATTTAGACCACAATAGATTGTGCTGAATTTGAACAGTTTTCTTAGCTTCTTTGTTGTTGTTTTTTTGAGGAGTAGATTCAGTTTTTCATTTCATCTAAAGAGAATCTTACCAGTTTCAACTTCAAACAAAATCTACTAAGAAGAAAGACTAATATTACCAAGAGAGAGGGTTTTTTAGATTCTTTTGAGTGATTGGTCGGAGACATCTCATTAGAATCACTGATTCATTCATCAACCTTTATTTAACCAGGAAACATAAAAAGCCTATTGAGGAAGTGAGACCAGGCCAAGAGTTCGGCAGCACACTTCACATCAATACATTTACCACGAATAAAACTGAATTATCGTCATGTAATAGTTAAAGTGCGATAGTGCAGAGATACATAAACACAATTTAGATGATAAAATGCAGATTTTAAGGCAAATAATAAGTGCAAAAATATTTTAAGATAATTATTAAACAGTAAAAAAAAGACGTATTCATTAACAGTAGAAAACCTGAACACGAGCAGTGATTTATTGACCGTCGCTCTTTGGAGAGTAATAATGATGGGGAAGTGATTTAAGGAGACCAGTTCAGACATTTCAGTTTCAGTCTGAAGGTCGTTCCATGGCAGAGAAACTAGAAGGTCAGGTCCCACCACGAGGAACATGAAGGTCATTGCGGCGAAGGGAGTACTGTCTGTCTGGCTCTCTGCAGGAGAGCGCGAGGATAAGAAGGAACCAAGCCAAGAAGAGTCTGGTAGATTATCGTCCTCCAGTGAGGATTCCTCCTCGCTCTGAGTGAAGCCACTCCGCTCCGGCTTTTAGTTCACAGTGGTGAGCGACTCGAACCACAACCGGTCCAAACCTCACGGCACAGCGAGACGCCGCGTTCACAGACTGCAGACTTTCATTGAAGCGGTCCCTAACACAACGTAACAATCCATAAACTCTCCACTTCTGCTGCCCGGCGTCTTCCACCTTTCCTCCAGTTGTTTATATTTCACGTCAGGAGTCCTGAGCCTCTGGGTCTTTATTTGCTTTTAAATTGTGATTGTTGAGACGGGGAGACGGAGGATCTCCTCACACTGGAACCCGGTGGCTCTGGAACATGAGCAGTCGACGCATACAGTCGTACTTGCGGACACCGGTGGCATGAAGGCGCCTTTAAGAGCGCCACGGCACTGTTTTAACACATATTTCACCTGTTAACACACCTCAATGAGGACAACCTGCCTGATGAGGACAACGGACACGTTTTCCTGGAACATTTCAAGCTGAGCGACGTGTAAATTTAAAGGTTAGAATATTTTACCAGTCTGGTCCAGGCAGGATGAAACTGCACTGTATGTGGCCCCTGAAGTACAGTAAATCTTATTTAATAGTTATTTTTGTATACATCTTATATTGTCAAGTCCCTTTGGTTGTTGTGCTGCCCTGGACTTTGTTTGAACTGGACTTTACATCAAGAAGGAGACCTTCAATTTCCTTTTTAAAAAGAAATTGAAACAGCAGGTGGATTCTTTTAGATAAACAAAAACTCAACGGTTCGTAATCATTTGTTTAATTCATGTGGAAAACAAATTACTTCAATTTACTGTAAAACAACCAAGTATCCAACAAGAAGATTTAAGTAAACTTTTCATTTAATTTGTACATTTCAAACCAAGGTAGTTTAACCAAAATACAGCACTGAAATCCATCAAATGCTTTTAAACCGTTTATTTTAACATTTGCCAAAACATGTTTAGTTGATTTCCAAATGAGCCCTACTTCCATACTTGGCCATATTCGGGAGATATTGAAATATACTGCATTGTGGAGCAAACATGGCAGTGTTGTAATGTGCCTACCAGGTTGTTGTTTTTTTTTTTTTTTAAGAGAATGCACACAGTTGTGCCACGATCAGGGGAGGAACACGTCTTTGCTGCGATGTGAGCTCGGCCAGTGAGTTCCTCCCCACCTGACGGGCGGACCCTGAACCAGGACACCTGTAAGCCCCTTCTCAGTTAGTTTTTTTTCTTCTGACATAGAAATGTCCTCAACTGTTAAACTCCATCGGATTACAGTTCCAAACAGCGGCTTCCGATCCAAGATCCAACAAGGAAGCAGGAATAAAAGGGGCGGCGAGCAGTAAGACCGTCGAGTCGGGGACTTTTTATCTTTGCCAAAGACAAATCTCCTCCTTGCCCGTCTGAAGGGAAGCTGCAGTAATCCAGTCTTTTGATACGACACCAGCAAAACACGCCACATGTGGATTCCCTCGACTGAACAGAAGAGTCGGCTTTAGAAGAGAGCACATTGCTTCACATCGCCCCGATTCTCCCAGTCAATTTTTTTGCATCGATTGTCAAACTTACAGGCCTTTATTTTGGGCTCTTCAAATGGAAACTGTGGAGAGACTGGTCTGCTGCAGTGCCGTTCCCTCTCCTCTACACTTGAGGGCGCCATCCTACTGCAAAGCCCACAGTGGAAACCGCCTCTGTGTGCAATTTAGCGCCAACCCCTGAGTTCAGTGGCTGAAAAACACAGGTAAAACGTGCTCAACGTTTCCACATTTAAGATAAAAAAAAAAGGTGTTTTGAAGAGTGTTTCCAGCAGCGGCTTGTGTTCTTCAAATCCACACACGCTTCTGATGTGAGTGGATGGAGAACGTGCTGCTGCACGTTTCTGCTTCACTTTCAGAGCCCAACAACAGAGTGAAGAGATGTTTCACTTTTCCTTCAGGCTCTTTTAGGCTTTCACGCTTTTAATGCACAAAGGGTTTTCAGTCCTGGTGGTGGGAGGCAAAATATGCAAAATAACCCCAGTTAAATTTCTTTTTTTTTTTAATAATTCAGGCAGGGATGAGTATTTTACTCTTTGACATCCCGCCACTGCATATATGTGCAAGTTTGATTTCATATTCTATTAACGATAGTTAAATAGAGTATATTTCATAAGGTGTGATTGGATTGTTGAGGACGTTCAGGCTAAACACACACACACACACACACACACACACACACACACACACACACACACACACACACACACACACACACACACACACACACACACACACACACACACTGTATTGATCTGTTAAAGTGTCCTGGGTTAACCCAGGTTAATCTCCAGGAAAGTGGAACCTCTCAATGAGAGATATTTACTTCCACTGTACATGACTTACTCTTTCCCCATAAAAACCAACCAGTACCTTTGGTAAAGTTCCTTTATACTTGATGTTTCATACCTCTGCGTTTATTTCTTCAGTATTTTAGTCCATCTCCTGGGAGCCGATGGATATGGACCAACATAGCAGTACCACCAGTAACCAACGGGGGGCGCCATCACACATCTGCTCACATATCTGTGTTCGCGCAAACCAAGTGTGTAAATAAGCCTTTAGTTTATGTGCACTGTGCATTCGTATATGTGAAAGAGCAGTGAATGAATGGATGAAATAGATTTTTTGAACATGAACATGATTATTAGTAACAAAACATATTTGAGCAGGAAATAAGGAAATTAAAAGTCTCAGCATGTTAAAAAAAGGAGAAGGAAGAAGCTAACTTATGTTTGCCTTCCCCTTTCACACATCTAACGTTGAAACGGCTACTGTTTACTGTCAAGATGTCATCATTTCTCCTTATTGAGAAAAACTTAATCATTTGAGGTACATTAGTCTGAAAATAATAATAAAAAAACAACATAATGTAAATAAAATATATATTTTTAAATATATTGCAAAATGGCAAAAATCAGACTGTATGGCGATTCAAATCAACCTCTTGAAGAGGAAATGAGACATTTGTCCCATGTCCACCTTAATTTATGTATTTTTCTAATGTAAACATTTTAAACCTTCTTTTGAGTTGCAATGTGTTTGCTTTATTTAATTATTCCAGGTAGACGATTCCACAGCCTCACCCCATTGACAGATATGCACATGCTTTTGAGTGTGGTGCTGCCATGGAGTGTGAAAGATTTCCTCTCCGTCTTAAATTATATCTACTATCTCTTTCTTTGAACAATTTTTTATATTATTTGGGAGTACTTTGTTTTTAGCTTTGTACATAATTTGTGTGGTCTTAAAATCCACCATGTCCATACATTTTAATGTTTGTAGTTTTAAAAATAAATCATTTGTGTGTGCATAATAGCCAACTATTCTCATTGCCTTTTCCTGCATAGTGCATATCGTCTTTAGGGTGGTTTTGTAGGTGTTACCCCACACCTCCGCACAATAAGACAAATAAGAAAGAAAAAGCGAGCAGTATAAAGTCTACATTGTTTCCTGGTTCAGTATGTGTCTCACTTTACAAAGTATACCAGTGGTCTTTGCCAATTCAGAACTAATGCGCTTGACTTGTGGTTTCCAGCTGAGATTGTGGTCAATTGTTTCTCCCAAAAAGGAATTTTCATAAACTCTTTCTAATCTGCTGTTATCGCACAGTACTTCAATAGTTAAATCTTCAGTGCCATCAAGGACAAGTAAAAATATATATGGTTACCCAATGGAAAAATGTAAACATGTATACATGTATACAGGAAAAACTTTTTGAAAAGCTGGGCTCCGTCTCCGTGCAGTGTGGAGGAAACACTGCTCATGACTCCCCTCGTCCATCTTCTCCTGGGACTTGGTGCTTTTATCTGTCTGTTGGAATGTCTGTGTGCTCCCATTGTTATTTTTTTTTATCGTACAGGGTTTTTAGCCGTCTGTACAGTTTCTCTGTTAACGGGGGCCTCATAGTCTGGAAAATACGGTAACCCTGTGTGTGATTGCCTTCTTAATTGAAATGTAAAGTTGGAACTCGCGCTGTAAATGGAATCCAACTGTTTAGAGGCAGTTTGTATTTGCCTCCTCTTGATGTTCAAAGCACTTCTTGTGTTCCATTATTCAACAGTCAATTTGGGAATAATTACAAGAAGTTAAAGTTTGAGTGAGTGTGTGGTGAAGTACTTCAAGGCTTTGTTGCTCCTGGCCTGGATTCAACTCCTCACTTCAGAGTGGAGCGCCTCAGTGCAAAGATAGTGGTGGAGGAGGAGGAGGAGGAGGAGGAGGTGGAGATGGCTGCTCTCTCCACTGTGAGATCATTGTAGACAGAGGAGGAGCAGCTCCCTGAAGGCCTGGCTATGGAGCGGTATGGTGGCCAGCAGGAGTGTGGCGATGGCGGCGCTGAGTCAGGGCCAGGGGGTTTGGCCATGCTGTACCTGCTGGCTCTGGCTCAAGCTTCTCCCCGTCCTGGCAGCTCTCCTGAAGGTAACTGATGCTGCTGCTAATATTAACAAAGCTCCACCAGCTGCGACTATATTTAAAGTGGTTCTGTCCTGCTCCCCCCACTATAGTTAGAATGGTCCTGTCCTGCCCTGGGTTTGGGTTGGACGATACCTGCAGTGCGATGTGGGGCGTTCTGACCCTCGCTCTGCTCTGTGAGCTGGAGAGATACAGCCTGTGTGTTCATGCATACGGGATAATGTCATTTTGCTACCGGCTTGTGTGGAAGCCTGTTCTGTGGTGAACTGGAGCATCAGACAGAAGCCTGCTGAGCACAGAACACACATTACTTCTCCTCCTGTGATACTGAATAGATAATAAAGTACTTCTAAGTAATCCCAAAGACCTACAGAAGGGAATGTGATGTTTCAATGCTAATGAATTAAACAAGTGACTGGAAAGCAATCTTTGATGCCTGATGCAAGCAAACTGCGCCGACATTATTTATCTGATCAGGGGTACATCCACACCACGAACAATCTTTTTTCTCCCCGAGGTTCTCAAAAAAACTAAACAAAAAAACATTCCATCCACACGTCACTATGAACTCGGCTCAACACGAGGATTCAGGACATGTAGTACACTATAACTCTGGTTCTATAGGTCTATGGTCCTGCTCCTCCTAGCGTCAGTAGCTTCTGCAGCTCCACCAGAACTGGTAGTTCCTGATTGTTGTGGTTATTTGATGACATCACGGACTGCGGTGGGGGGGAGGGGGGTGATTACCTCATCTTTTTTCCACAGATGATCGTCTTTGCCGTCCAACCCACTGGGGTGTGGACTGCACGAGCTGGGGTTTTAGAATTTCCCCACTCTGGGACCCGTGTTAAAAAAAAACCTGTTTTCACGCTTCGAAAACCTCCTCATGTGGATTAAAGCAGCTGGTTTAGGTGAACCAGGTTCCTGGTGTGGACGGACCCTGAGCCTTTGAGTGGTTCTGTGAGTGGAATGAGTAATAATGAGGTGGAACCAGGGTCCTGGCTGATGCAGGGGCGGACTACTGGGTCAACGCCTCCAGCGGCTGTGGCCACACCTCCAGCTGTGGCGGCGGCTCCTGGTTCATTCGACCAACGTAGATGGCTGATGGCGTCTGGATTGCACAGTCATGTCAGCAGTGTGAGCCGCTGCTTTGCAGCTCCACCAGCGTAATCAAGGCCGGGTCGCTCTGTGAGATGATTCATTATAATGAGGGATTGGGGCGCTGTGTGGGCGGGGCTCCGGGCCGCTGCGCCTCCTTCGCTTTGACAGCCGGGCAGCTCTGCTGTTTACTTTGGCTGCTGTGTTCACTTGAACCTCCTCCGGCTGAGCGTCTCGCATGCTCCTACTCTACACTGTTTGACTTCACCACCCAGCAGCTGCTGTTGACTTGGAGTTTGTTTTTTTTCCCTCCTCTCCCCCTTCTTCTCCGTGAGGATATTGATATTTAATCTCATAATTTCTTGTGCGTGGCAAATTATTTAACTTCACAGAGCTGATGTAACCGGCTGCACATCTTGCAGGCCGGGTTTTATCTCCATCCTGTGACAATAATCGAACCGTAAGCCTGCTGATTATCCCCACGAGTGTCAGGAGAATGTGAAGAGAATCCGCCTTTAGTCACTGCGTTCAAGCCTTTGATGCTGTGGCTGTGTGCTGAGAGGGTCTGACGTGGTAACTGGAAGCTGGCCTTCACTGTGAGAGATGCCCCCCGGGGTGGGGGGGGGGGGGGGGGGGGGGGGGGGGGGGGTTTGGGTGCCAATCAAAGACAGTTGGCTATTTTCTTGAAGACGCTACCTGCCCCCTGCCGGGAGCAACCGCTCTCCAGCTCCATGGAGGGACCAGAGGAGGGCTGGTGCTCCTCTGGGGGCGACGGAGAGCCGGTATGGCTTTGGTGCTCATGTGTTCCTCTGGGGGCAACGGAGAGCCGCGGCACGAGAACAAACAGGAGAGTCTTTGTAAGACTCGTCTGTTTGTTCCTCCTCTGGGACACGACGAGCCTCACAGTCTTACCCTGAATGGGATTTGTTTTGCAGACTCCCGAGTCCCCGTTTCCCACCCTCACACAACCCGCAGATCTATATATAGATGTAGATATACAGATGTAGACAAAGAGGCTTTGTTGAAATACTACGAGATGTACACTGGTGTTTACGCCTGTGAAGCGGAATACAACTGTACACTTGTTAAAAGTAAACGCTCTGATCAAAGGTTTGCATGAGATTGGAGGGGGGCATCACCACCACCGCCCCCCCCCCCCCTCCCCCGAGGTGCTCGGGGGAGGAAAAGTAAAGGTCGTGAGAGAAAACAGGAGACGTCGGCTCCCAGGGGAGAGTCGCAGGAGCTGTTGACTGCTGGAAGATGAAAATAAAGGCATGAAAGAGCAAAGTGAGAGGAAAGTGAGGGAGTGAGACATCTGCAGCGTTGTACAGTAATGCTGCAGCATGAATGAACCCGTGTGTTGCTCTCAGTGGTGTCATTACTGCATGAAACACTGCTGCTCCCAGTATATTACTACAAAAAGACCTTTTAAAGTCTCTGAACCCTCCATCGAGATACGGGACAATGTTGTTGAAGGTCATTTCTTGGCTCTTTGAAATGAGGGGCTTATTCGAAGCAGTAGAAATAACAATATTTGTCCTATTTAAGCTTTAAAAAGTACGAAACAACATCTAAACCATATTTACTACCATGTTTGTTGTAGCATATATTCTGTGTATGGGATAAAATACTCATTGGATTCCTGTAAGATGTGTCATGTCACTGATCATGTGACTTATCACAATATACCTGTGCCTACCATTTTGGACCACTTGGTGTCACTGTATGACCACAGAATGCTGCTACGGTAAGAAAAGCAACGATACAGAAGGAAGGTGGTTTTGACTTGCGGTTTTGTAGATTGGGTACAAAGCAGCTGCTAAGACGCGGTAAAGCTAACCTCTCAAAGCACTGATGAATATGATGATGATACAGTGCTGCTTTTCTCGCAGCTTGAAGTAACAACTGTGTTTTCCCGACGTTTTAGCATCTGTGCAGCAGAATTACTGTAATTCTGACTGGTGGACGAGAAGCTAATTGCACATTTTAAACCTGTATTGGCAGCCCAGCCCCCCCCCCCCCCCACCCCCCCCCCCCCCCCCAGGCCAGAGGACCATGGGGTCTGGGGAATGTGTGAATGTAAGCTGGTGTTCAGAGAACGGTGGGAACGCAGACGTTCCTCCACAACCTCTCCGGTGTGATTGAGTGTGAGTCTGCCGGACTTTGACCTGCTGCTTTCTGTTCAAGCCTCCTCTGGCTGCACACAGGCTGCGTACCGGCTAAATACAGCGACTCTCACTGCCTATTGTTAGATTTGATCGCTTTTTCTAAGGAACTCTGTTCAATTACCAAAGATTGCCTCGAGACAAAAGGCCATTTCATCATCTCATCACTTGAGTTAATTAGTTTTTCTTTATGTTGAGAGTCAGAGGATGCTGTTAACGACTCATCAAAGAAGAGATTATGTCCTGTAGACGCCCATTAAAGATTACTACAGTGTGTAAATGTATAACTTCCAGTAGGGTTAAAGCAAAGTCAGGCGGGTGTTTGTGTTCTTCTCACTGAATACAGTGTCAGACGTGCGACTCTGCTCCTCCAGCCTCTTTAAATCCTGCAGCAGGTTTTAACTGTTAATGTACCTTAATGAGGGACAGCCTCCAGCAGGGGGCGCTGCTGTGTAGTTGACTTCAGTCCAGCATGAGGCCCACCTGCTGCTAAAAGCTCCACTCAGCCTCAGAAACCACCAAGCAAAAGGATTTATAGGATTTATTTTTTTACATTTCACTGTATTTTGTGCAGAATGTTTCATTAAAATGTACTTTATGTTGCGATTGTTGTAATTATTAGTACTAATTGCATGATCCTGCAAAATTCATCCTGTACACTGGATACTACCACCACAAAAAAACACTTTAAAGTATAAAGTTAAAGGTTATTCTAACAATATTTTACCCATCCATCCACTCAAGATGAAACTGGACTGTGTGTGGCTTCTGAAGTTGCATTACATTTAGTATTTATTTAGCAGATATTATATATATAATTTGAACATGGGTCCCAGAGTGGGGAAATTCTAAAACCCCGGCTCGTGCCATCCAACCCCCCGGGGTGCAGACGGCAAAGATGATCATCTGTGGAAAAAAGATGAGGCAATCATGAGTTACATACAGGTTTATGAGCAGGAATCTACTTCTAAAGTTGTATGTGATCTGTCTTCTTCTGTGTTTTTGGTGTGTTTGGAGAGTCACAGCTCCCCCAAAGGCCTGGCATGTGTACTACATGTCCTGAATACTCGTGTTGATCCGTGTTCATAGTGACGTGTGGATGGATTCTTTTTTTTTTTTTGAGAACCTCGGGGAGAAAAAAGGTTGTTTGTGGTGTGGATGTACCCTTGATCAGAAGCATGATGTCGGCGCAGTTTGCTTGTGTCAGGCATCGAATGTGATGTTGATTTCTGCTGTGGCCAAACGCTTCTGAAGGCCGTGACATGTAGGCTGGAGCCTCCCACTTATCCGTCAGACAGGTTCGCTCGCCCCGGGACTGTCTGGCAATCACATGACACCATTTCAATCAGCGTTCTCAACCAAAGCGAGACAGGCGTGAGCGTCTAATCAGAGCACACATGCTAAAGCAGATGTTTGAGTAGGAGGACTCCGGGAGCCGCCAGTCAAAATGCAAAGTTCCACTCTGTTGTAGTGAATGCAAAACACAGCTGCCCCAAAGGGTCTTTTACTGCCACCCACTCGCTTAGCGAGCTGAGTGCTCCCAGATGACAGGCTGAAGCTAATGGTGGGGTTGCAGCTCCTCATCAGGCAGATGCTCCCACAGCGTCGGGGGACGAGGGGAGTGGATGAACCGAGGCGCTGGTGTCTCCGCTTCGCCTTGTCCTCCGACGTGACGAGGAACAGATTGGCCACGAGTCCCGCCTTCCTCCAAAACCTTTGTCGTGCCAACGAAATGTGATAATCCACGTCACATTTGTGTGATCATGGCTTTTTTGTTTTACCGCATTTCACAGCATATAGTCACGATATAGAGAAATAATGACAGTTATAGAACTGAATGTGTTGCATGTGATGGAGACCAATTGAAGTTTATAAGTTAAGTGTCAGGGTAAAACACAACTGGAGCCGCTGATCTATAAACGCTTACCTTTGAATTCAGACATCATTAGAATGTATCCATCCAGTTTTAAACCAAGCCAGTAACGCAGTCGGTGGAGCTGCTGTGGGACCTCACACAGGCTTGGTGAGGAGCTGAAAGCTCGCCTGCAGAGGGAGCATTTATTCAGAGGTCAGAGGTCACAGTCGTTGGCACATAGGTGGGCTGACCTCTGCTGCCACCTGCTGGATGACCAGGTCCCCGAGCTCAGTGGGAAAGACTTGTTCTTCCAGGCAGGGTTTCAATTAAAGGCTTGTTTATACATGTTTTCCTTTGTTATTGTTGTTGTAGCCACCGACCTTCTGGACCTGCGTTTATCAGACCCAGATGACGGCCTGATGCCGTGTTCAATTCTTCATTCTGTTTGAACCAACTCCAACTGCGTTTCCTCATAATGAACAGATGCTCACATGAGAAACAACACGGCGTTATCATTTGGTGGCGATGTCGCAGGAGATCTGTGCAGCTCCACAGAAACAGATGTAGATGACAATCGGCTGCATGTCGGCGTCGGGCCTGCTTTCTGCTGGTCGCTATCAGCTGCTGCCGTGGCAACGCCATCTCCACATCCAGGAGGTTCTGCTGAGCCTGGCCTGGCTGTATCTCATGCAGACTTGCAATGATAGACTGTGTGAGGCTGAAGCTCTGAGCCTTATTACAACTTGGATGTCGATTGTCAAAGCAGATTGAGGAACATGTGGAGGTTTGCTTTGTGAATAATGCGTGCGGATGTTTCCTGCAGGAGAGACAGCGTCTGGAGACCATCCTGAACCTCTGTGCAGAGTACAACAAAGGAGAGGGCCCGGGCCCGGAGCCCCTGGGCCCCCTGAGGGCCGGCTTCCCCGGGGGTCTGACGGACGGCTCGGGGCGGAGACCCTCGGCGGACAACCTGCTCGGGGGGGCGGCATCCTCGGCCGCCCTGCGCCTGGCGCAGAGGCAGAGGGAGAGCGACGAGGAGAACCTGAAGGAGGAGTGCAGCAGCACGGAGAGCACCCATCAGGAGGTGAGGACGACCTCCACTTCCGGCACGGCGGCGGCAGCAGCAGCACTGCTCAATGGAGAGCGGCAGGTCAGAAGAAACATTCTTCACTGCAGAGGAAACCTGCAGCATGCTCACCTGCAGCCTGAATGCTCACCTGCAGCCTGAATGCTCACCTGCAGCATGCTCACCTGCAGCCTGAATGCTCACCTGCAGCATGCTCACCTGCAGCATGCTCACCTGCAGCCTGCACTGGCTGAACTGAACTGGGATACTGCGTGGTGCATGTTTTTATACGTGTGGTTTGCTTTGCGTCATGCATGTAATGAGAGGTTGAAACTGAAAGAACATCTTTTAAAACACGCGGTTTTAACTCTGTGGGTCAATATGGCCGCCTCCCCTTGCAGCACGAGGACTCGTCCAGCGCCGGCCGTCTGGAGCTCGGCTACCTGGAGGACGAGCGGCTCCGCGTTCTGGCTCGCGTGGACGAGCTGAAGACTCGTCTGACGGAGCTGGAGCAGCAGCTCCAGGAGTCCCAGCAGGAGGTACTGGCAGGCCACGGGGCATCCTACAAGTCACTGTTATCAGTTGCTGTCATCAGTGTCGAAGTTGCTGTCATGGAGCCCAGCCGGACGTCACAGGGGGGGACAGCTCGGTGGTGACATCACTAACCTGACGTAAACCCGCCTCCCCCTGCAGGCGGACATGGAGCGCGCCCTCCTGCAGGGCGAGCGGCAGGCCGAGCTGGACCAGATGGAGTCTGAGACGGACATCATGGCTCAGCTGCAGCACAAGCTGGATGACCTGGAGAGCGCCATCCAGAGGGAGAAGGACAAGGTACAGGACGGCGTCCAGCTTGGGGAGGGGGTGGGGGGGTCAAGAGTCTTTCCCTGTCATCCGGGTCCTTCACATGTCGGAGAATCATCTTCTCTCATGGACCCGTCATGGTTTTGTAATCCTCTAACAACAACCCATTAACCACTAATTCTTCCTGCTCTTCATCACTCTCTCTTCCTCAGCTCTGTCCTGCACAGGGGAAGAAAGGGATACCGAGAGACTTTTTATTATACACTGCAAAAATTCCTCCGAAAAAAAGTATATTAAAACAAGAAAATGAATACTTAAAATAAGCAAAATGGTCTGCCGACAGAACAAGAAAATTTTACTTGACAAGATTTTCAAAAATAAGAATATTAATTCTGGCCCCATATGACCCAGCGTCTTCAAAAATTGCATTTTTGGACTCAAAACAAGTATTCTTTTCATGTGTTATTGTTTTAAAATCTTAAAATAAGAAGATTGGGCTTATGAAATGCTCGTTCAGGAAATAAAGTAAGAAAATAAAGTAATAATCATTTTGAAACTAGAATAATAATTTTAGCGAACAATTTTGTTTGAAGCAAAAATGACGTATTAGTCATTAAGTCATTTTTCACTTAATTTAAGAAATTATATCTTGCCAAGATTTAACTTTTTGCAGTGTAGTTACTTTAGGCCCCGTTCACACAACATTTCCAGTTAAAACTTTTTACTTTTAACCTCTTGTTTCAGAAAAGCTTTGTGTTTACACAGCGACGTTCTGAAAAGATGTCTGTTCATACGGAAACGGCAGAAACGCTGAAAGTTCAGTCATTTCCACGTCGGGCCAGTGTTGCCATCGTACACATGGAGTTTCCAGAAGCTCTCGCTTTCCCCGTTTCCATGGAGACAGAGTCAGAGCGTCTTCTGACATGCCAGCTTGCAGAGTTTTCAACGTTCTGGCCATTTCCCTGCAGAGCGACATCGTTTTCTGAACGTTGCAGTGCAAACGTGAAACTTTTCTAAAACGAGAGCTCAGACGACCTGAAATGTGGTGTGAATGAAGCTGCTGGCGTCTGACCCTGCAGCCACGACAGAATTCATTTTTGAATTCCAACTTCATAAAATGCAATTAAAAATGCTTCTTTTGAAAATTTGCCACGCTTCCTCTGCGCTGGATTTGCATTTAAACTGACTTCAAACATTGCGGGACCGGGGGGGGGGGGGGGGGGGGGGGTCGCGTCGGTGCCTCAGGTTTTCCTTCCTTTCGCACTGCAAACTTTCCCTCGTTCCTGTGCGCCATCACATTTTTTTCACTTTTTTCACAACCCCGCTGATGACGTCATCGTCAGATTCACGGTTCGCATGACGAGTGTAGTTTTTGAGCGTGTGTGTGTGTGTGCGTGTGCGTGTGCGTCCAGGAGAGGGCCCACGTGGAGGCGGAGCGCCGCGCCCTGCAGAACCTCCAGCAGAGCTACGCCGAGATGAAGAACCAGCTTCATAACTGCCCCGAGTCGCTGAGGGAGCAACTGCAGGAGCAACTCAAGAGGGTGGGTCACAGCAGGAGCCCCCAGACCACCTCCATGTGTTTTGGTTGTCCGTCTGCACGACGACTTGCATTTCGTTATAAAACAAACGATGCCAGCTCCTGGCCTGGCATGCTAACGACATCCTTTTAGTGTTTTTTTTTTTTTTTTTTGCCTTTGTTGTGGAAACGGACGTTGTTTCCAGAATGTTCCAGTGTAGACATGACGAAAAGACGATCTTTCACCTGAGACATTATCATGTAAACTGTTGCATAGGTTTTCCCACAAATAAATATGGACTTCAAATATAAAGCATGAATATCTGCTATTTCCAGTTGATTTTTTTTTTTTTTTTTTTTTTTTACATCAAATGCTGAACTCGTGAGAGTGAGATGGATGTTGGCGAGTCGCCCAGCAGTCGCTTATCTCAATGATTTTCGGCCTCAGTTCGGTTTTTTATTTTACAAAGAGTTTAGTGTTCAGTGAGAAACATGACGGTCCTGTCAGACAGAGCAGCGTCGTCCTCGTCCCACCACACAGTGCTGCTGGGACCTCTATCCCCTGAGAGAGACACGCACACACACGCACGCATGACTCACCTCTTTTGTATAACTGCCGACTAATGGATTGACCCCGGCCGCCCCTCGCTCTCACACTCCGGCTGCTCTCATGGAGAAGAATTCTCTTCATTACTTGTGATTCAGGGAGCGAAGAGGGACTGGAGCTCTTGATGGAGAAGTGCTGCTTTCCTGCAGACATTAGTTGTTGTGCTCATAGAACTTTTCCCTGCTAATATTTGAGGAGTTTATTTATTTATGTCAACATGACCTGTCGTCGTTGGTGTTCTTTTGAAAGTTCTTTTAAAAGTTGTAATTCTGATTGAGGCTGTTTATTGTTATAGAAGTTAGTCTGGATATCGTAGAAGTTATTGTTTTCCTCGTAGAAGTTAGTTATTGTTGTATAAGTTTGTTTAAATTACATTGCTATGTTCAAAAGTATTGTTTTCAATGTAGAAGCTATTGTACAAGTTGTTGTCTTCGTAGAAGTCATTGTGGAAGTTGTTGTTGGTGGTTAACCCGCTGGTGTAACTACACCCCCCCCCCCCCCGTCAGGACGGAGACGCCCTGGAGGCCGGCGCCAAGAAGTTCGAGGACCTGGAGTTCCAGCAGCTGGAGCGGGAGAGCAGCCTGGAGGAGGACAGGGACACCATCAGCCAGCAGCTGCTCCAGCAGAGAGCCCAGTACCACAGCAGCGTGGCCCACAGGAAGGTGAGCGGCTCCGCCCCCCCCCCCCCCCCCTGACATAGCAAGGCGTCGCCACACGGAGCCCTACCTGGACTGTCCACTGACCGTCCCCCCTGTCGTCCCCAGGAGAAGGTGTGTGCTCTGGAGAGCCAGGCCAAGCAGCTGGGCCTGCAGGCGTCTCAGGAGCGCGAGCGGCTCGCCGCCGACCGGACGCTCACGCTGCAGATGCTCCAGAAGGTACTGCGACAGCTACTACCGCTTACACGACAATACTTCAAAAAGTGAATGTGCTGCTTTTAACACGCAGCGTTCTGAAAACTGTCGCTTTACTCCGCAACGGCAGAAAACAGGAAAACGATGTAGTTGGCGTGCCGCGCCAATAGAGGGTGCCGTTGGTTGTTTTTCAGGTCCAGGTTTCACACTGAGTGAGTCAAAATAAAAAAAAGAAATTGGGGAAATACTTTTTTTCTGTATTTATTTGATTCCTGTTGATAAAACTTTGATGAGAATAACTTTATATTGTTAATATAGGCTACAGAGTTTAACATTTTCGGGTGGTGGTGTGCCTCGAGATTTTTCCAAACAAAGTGTGCCTTGGCTCAAAAAGGTTGAAAAACACTGCTCTAAACGACAGTGTCAATTTTCAAAACGTTGCTGTGAGCGCCACCGTCAGGTAAACCGACACGCTGCAGCGTCATACTGTGATCATCAGCCAGTGTTAAAGTGTTGGTTTTGTTCAGCAGACTCCAGATCAGCTGGCCGCTCCACATAACGGAATGCTTTGCTTCCAGGAGAAGGAGAGGCTCTGCTCCCTGGAGAGGAGGTACCTCAGCCTGACGGGGGGGAGGAGCTTCCCCAGGTCGTCCTCTGCCATGAGAGAGGTGAGGACGTCTCGCCGTCCTGGAGACGCCGTCTCACTCCTTTCTTCTCTGAGCTCTGTCTTCACCGCGTCTCACCTTGTCCACACTGCGTCTCATACTGTCCTCACCGTGTCCTCACTGCGTCTGTCTGGTGCTCGGGAGTACAGCAAGATGTTTTGGCGGGCGCCAACCAGAGCAGCAAAGCTGACGCTCACTTGCTCCAAGACGCTACGTTTTCTGGCACCTGCCCCGTATCCGTCCCCTTCATGTCTCCTACATGTCTCCTTCATGGCCTCTTCATGTCTCCTTCATGTCCCCTTCATGTCTCCTTCGAGTTTCCTTCATGTCCCCTGCCTGCTGTTGCCCCCTGCTGGTCGTACGTCAGGTTGTGATGATGACTGTAGACCCAGACTGACTTGTTCTGAGATTTCAATGCAAAAAAGAACATTTATTTTCGGGAAGTTTTTTTAATCACTGACATAGTTCATAGTTTCTTCACCATGTTCATGAAATCCATACGAAGGTGATGGGTTTCTTTTGAGTATCACATGCATGTGCATTGCATTCACCTTAAAACGTCAAATTTTGCTTTAAAATCTGTAAAACTGATGATAAAAGCATGTTAATAGTGTCAATTTAACAAAGCGTATCGATGGTTCATGTTTCGGCCACATAAAAATCGTAATAAATGGCAGGATTATTTATGTTACCGTGTTTTCTGGACTATTAAGTCAAACTGTTTTTGCCCATGCGAAGAATATTAAGATCTGTGACCACTAGATGTCACTGTATGACAGCAGAAAGCTGCTACAGTATCACAGAAAAACCTCGGGAGCAAGAAAACTGTCTCCAAAAAGAAAAAAAATGAAACGGCAGAAGTTAAAGTAAAAACAGAAAATGAGAGAACTTCAGGAAGGGTTTGAGAAAAAAGTGTCACCGGGATGAAGTACGCGAAGGCTAATTGTGTGTGAACAAGCTCAGGAACAAATTCTCAGAAGGTTCTGGAACAGCAGCTGCTGGATTATCAACTGTTGCATCTGGGCAGAGACAATAAATATGAACTCTAAAGAGGTTTTATCCTCTTCTTAACACTTTTTGATGACTCGTAGTCCAGGAAATACGGTATTCCGTGGACCCAGAAGGCAGTGTGTGTGTGTGTGTGTGTGTGTGTATGAATGGGGGGAATATTGAGGTGTGTGTCTTCCTGCTGACGCGGCGTCTGTCTTCCTGCTGACGCGGCGTCTGTCTTCCCGCTGAAGGAGTGTGTGACGGTGGGCCCGTTGACTCAGATGTTTGGGATGCCCAGGGTGGAGTTGTCCCCCACCTCCCCGCTTCGCCAGCCCCTGCAGTGTGGAGCGGTGGACCCCGTCTTCTCCTGCCTCCCCCCCTCTCCTCACGGCTCCTCCCTCTCTCTCTCGGTGGAGGTGTGTGCTGCCCCTCCATCCCTCCATCCCTCCATCCCTCTCCCTCAGCCATTAACACTCCGTCGTGTGACAGCAGCTTGACTACCCGCTCTTATAATATTAAGAACCTTTAAATCACTGATCATGTCGGTCAAATAAAGTATCGTACAACTACGTCAGAAGTGATTTCCACTCGTGCATCTTTAACACATTTAGTATTGAAATACTTGAAGATATAGATGTAGCGCAAACTTAAAGACAGGGACAACTTATTAAACGGTGAAAGGAACCCAGACCAGACAAACCCCAGGAGTGGATGATAAACGTGTTTTTATTGCTTCGACTGTTCCGGTGGCTGCAGCGCAAACAGGAAATGTCCTTTAACGTTATCATCACAGTTTTTTATAAGACACGTTGCAGGCCGTTGTTCACACGGCGACAGGTCCGTCCTCAGAGCCACTGGAAGTGCAGTTTTGAAAACGGCTTCCCAGGTGCAATTTTCTGAAAAGCCTCCCACTCTGTCTCCGTGGCAACAGTGGAAAAACGACAGGGCCGTTGGGGGAACACTTCCTCTGCTCGTGCAGGAGTAACAAGTGTTTTCCTCCAGCGACGCGCTGCGTGTAAACGTGAAACATTTGGCACTAAAACGTTCCTTTGGCCTCGTGGCGTCTCCGCGTCGTCACCCCTCCGTGCCTCAAACAGCACGGCGGGGTGAAGAGAACGCCGAGATAAAAAAGTAGTGGTTCAATGTGAGCGAAGAGGAACTTAAATGTTCTCCGGAGTAGAAGTGGGTCACTGCAGCAGCAGCAGCATTCTGCAATGAAAGCACAGAAATGTAAAACAGGATATATCAGGCTGCAGGCTACACAATGCTGCTCGTGGAGCTGGATATCGTCAGGAAGCATTTTCAAAGTGTTAGAAATTAAAAAGTGGGGGTTGGGGTGGGTGGGTGGGTGGGGGGGTAATTAAAGCTTGTGAGGGTGTTTGTGTGGCGTTGCTGCTGTCTTTGAATGCTTTCTAACCTCCTGCTGGTTTCCTCTGCTGGCCGCCCTGCAGCCTCCCCCCGGCCCCCCCAGGATAGATTTAGAGCGCTGGTACCAGGAGCTCCTCTGCCCCCCCGCCCTCCTCGGCCCCCCCCCTCTGACCGCCAAGTCTCTGTCGGCCCCCCGGCCGCCGCCGCTGCTGCAGGTAGAAGCTTCTTTCCTACTTTCTGCTTCCTCCTTCATGCTTCTGCTACGTGTGTGTGTGTGTGTGTGTGTGTGTGTGTGTGTGTGTGTGTGTGTGTGTGTGTGTGTGTGTGTGTGTGTGTGTGTGTGTGTGTGTGTGTGTGTGTGTGTGTGTGTGTGTGTGTGTGTGTGTGTGTGTGTGTGTGTGTGTGTGTGTGTGTGTGTGTGTGTGTGTGTGTGTGTGTGTGTGTGTGTGGCCTTGAACGACCCTCCCGATGACGTCAGAAGCGAGAACACTTTGCCACCAGGTGTTAGGAGTTGACGGGCCGTGTGGACCCGGGTGGCTCCTCCCTCCTCTGGGTTCGGGCTGGAAATCACCCAGCTCCCGCCAGTTCTCTCACTCGCGTCGGTAGAAACAGTCTGCAGACCGGAACACCTGGATCCAGTGATTTGGAGAGCCGAGCAAATACAGCATCTCAAACCATTCAAATATCAGCATGTACAATATATTGTGTTTTCGTGAATTCTGTACATTCATATCTTTATACACGAAAGAAAAGGAGCGATAGATTCCAGACCCAGAAGATGGAAGCGGTTCAGACTGTAAATCAGAGTATCGCGTTTCTTCCTCGGCGTCACCAGATGATGAAACATGTTGAATGTTGGAAGTCGAGCAGTTTAGAAGAGAATCCTCCATTAGATCCAGACAACCACGTCTTAATTGGCTCCTAATGAAAACGACTAAAAAGCTTTTTTTTTTTTTACTGTCGTTGCTCGGCTGCACGTCTTTGTTCCGCAGTTTATGTTCCCAAACCTCCGGCGGTAGCGAGACGCCAAGCCGGCGCTCCAATCACCGCCTGACGCCACGACGGCTGCAGAGTCGTTACTTTGAACGTTAAGTCGTCGCTTCTCCGCCGACTGATTATCTGAAATGATCCGATCAAAGAGACGAGGCGTCTCTGATGCTCGGAACACGACCAAACATTTCACGGGTTTCCATTCGTACCACCGTTGTCACAGAGCCGCTGAAAAGTACATAAATACTTCTACTGCACATGTGTCCTATCGTCACGGTCGATAGGTGGTTTAATATCATGTTTCTAACGTCTTGGTCTCTGTGCAGCATGTTTGTGTGGTCTCATTACAAAAAAAACGAGCAACCAGCGCCCACTAGTGGCCAACGTTCTAACCTCACGGTTTTCAGAGCGTCGACGTGCAACCGTGAAGCTCTTCTGAAACAAGTGTGCAGAAACCACTGACTTCCTGTTGTAGACGTGGCCCGAAGAGCAACTCCAGATCTGACCTACCTGGTTCTCCTGTGCCCCCCTCCCCCTTCAGGTGTTCCGCTCCAAACTGGACAGTGACCCCGGCCTGAAGCACGGAGCCACGCCTCCTCTGCAGTACGGTACCGCCACGCTGGGACGCAACAGCAGCGCCAAGGTGGATTTCTCACCCTCAGCCTTGAAACGCTCACGAAAACAGAAAACGACTCTGTCCTCGCTCTGATCTGATCTGACTTGATGTTGAACTCCCCCCCCCACCCTCCTCCTCAGAGCCCCCTGCTGACCGTGGGCAGTACTGGAAGTCTGCCCAGGAACCTGGCTGCCACCCTGCAGGACATTGAGACCAAGCGCCAGCTGGCTCTGCAGCAGAAAGGTAACGGCACCCATCAGAGGATCCAGACGTTGGGTAGAACAGAGCCCTGCACTCGCAGCACTGGGATTTAAACCCCCAACTCGCTGCCTCCCCCATTTCTAAATACCCGATGCTCGTTACGTTAGGTCAGCAGGTGATCGAGGAGCAGCGCCGCCGCCTGGCGGAGCTGAAGCAGCGCGCCGCGGCCGAGGCCCAGTGCCAGTGGGAGGCGCTGCACGGCTCGCAGCCGCACCTCCTCACCTCGTCCTCCCCGTCGCCCTCCTACTCCCCCGTCATGGCCTACAGCCCGGCGCTGAGCCACGGCTCGCTGGGCGCCGCGCCGCTGCTGCACCACTCCATCCTGCACCACCAGCCCCCGCCAGCAGGGGAGCAGCCGTACGACACCCTGAGCCTGGAGAGCTCCGACAGTATGGACACCAGCATCTCCACTGGGAACAACTCCGCCTGCTCCCCCGACAACCTGTCCAGGTAACACACACACACACACACACACACGAAGGTGAAGGTGTGTGTGTGCTCAGTGCTGAGGAGGAGGTGTGTGTGTGTGTGTGTGTGTGTGTGTGTGTGTGTGTGTGTGTGTGTGTGTGTGTGTGTGTGTGTGTGTGTGTGTGTGTGTGTGTGTGTGTGTGTGTGTGTGTGTGTGTGTGTGTGTGTGTGTGCAGTGCTGGAGCAGTGGACGCCCTGAGGATTGAAGAGATGGAGAAGATGCTGAAGGAGGCGCAGCAGGAGAAAGCCAGACTCATGGAGTCCAGGGTAAGACCCACTAAACCTATTTATTTAATACAAGTATTTATTTATTTGATAGGTTCAATTTAATAAATAAAATAATAAATTGACTACTTAATAATAATTTATTTTGTATTTACTTGTTTATTTGATCTTTTATTTTTTTACTTTAAGCATTCAGTTTATATTTAGTTTAATAACATTATGTATAACTATTTATTTTATTTATTTTGAATCTATTTAATAACGATTTTTTTTATCCATTCAATTTGTAAATATTGATCAAATCCATTAATTGATTTGGTTAATAAATAATGTGTTAGTTTATAACTTTTATATTTGTTTGAAACTGTTAAGTAGCTAATTGTTTAGTTTAGTAAGGATGCAATGAATGATGTATTTATTCATTTATTTTATTTAATAACTTAAATCATTTAGATTCATTTAATTTGATAACCATTAAATAAAATATATTGCTTTATTTGTATTTAATATTTATAAACTATAATCTTTTAAATATAGATTATTTAACATCCTGCACAGAAGCCTAATTCCTCTCAGTCCGGTAGATCGTGTCTCGCTGCATCATCTCCTGTTTAAAGGTCACATGACAGAAGACGAGCACAGGAAGTCTCCAGTTAATGACGGCGAGGAAGAACAAGTGAAACTCAGTGAAACGGCTCCACTGCCAGTTTTTTTTATTTTTATTAAAGGAAATATTCAAACATGTCATTCCACCTGAAAGGGACAGCTTCTGTTCTCTTTTCTGATCCTGGCTGTTAACGGCTGCTTTGTGTGACTGATCGAGCTGCACGGTGGCCCGGCACTTCACGGCTCCCAGCAGGGGGCAGCGTGCATGAATGTATGAATGTGTGAGTGGCGAGGCGGCGCCTCGCCGCGACAGAAGAAGACGAAGAAGAAGGAGAGGAAAGATGAAACGGGCTCTTTAATGAAAGCGCTGTCCTGCAGGAGCGAGAGAGCCTGGCTCGCCGTCAGATGCTGGAGGAGGAGAGGAGGAGGAGGGAGGAGGCCGAGAAGAGGCTGCAGGACGAAACCTTCCACCGCCAGCAGCTCGTGGAGAAGGAGGTCAAGCTGAGGGCCAAGAACTTCTCTCAGGTCAGGCCACTTCACTCTGCACGCTGCGGGGAAATACGACTCCCGCTGTCAGCTGACAACAAACGTCCACTTTGAGCCATCAGAATCCACCTGCGTGTTTTTACATAAATCATACGAGGGAAGCAGGCTTGTATGTTGGATTTTCAATATTAACTTCTTATTTTTCATACAATCACCTGCAAACATCTTTAAATCCATATTTAAACGGTCAAAGTCAGACTAAAGATGATCCTTTGGCTAAAATCCCCCGAAACTAACCAGCTCACCAGTTAGCCTGCTCTGTGGTGTAATACCACATTTCACCACATGGTGGTGCAGTGAATCGCTGCACCTTTCTTCCTAGTTTAGTAATCAACCAACGAAGGACAAGAAGCTGACAAGTGAAGTTTTTTTTGTTTTTTTTTATAAAAAACTTCTTGAATGGTGATGAACAGTGACACACTACTGCCACCTAGTGACAGAGTTAACCTAAATATTGACTCTGTAGCTTTAAAAAGAGAAGCCTGGCGGCTGGATGGTGTTTTATGAACGGAAGGGAAGTTTCTCACGTGCACTCCAGAATGTCACATGTTGCACAACTAAAACACAGTTCATTCCACAAGTGGCGCGGTGGGGAACTTTATTTTGAAGAGAGGGAGTAGTTTTGTTGTTCCACCGTGTGTGCGCTCCGTTGGAGAGATGAGCGAAAAGAAAAGCGTCTCTGAGAAGTGTGTTCCAGTGGAGAATAAAGTTTGGAGTTCCTTGCTGAACATGCCGCCTCCCGTTCATCGGCTCGACACCACCACTATTTTATTTTGGACCAATTTATCAAAGTATTTATCTCTTATTGTATTTTGTTTATTTGTTTTCAAAAGATTGCAGTAAAACAGTTTATTTTTTACTACTGCAATACAAGATGTTTTTATATATTTAACAGGCGTCTTTTTTTTTTTTTTTTTTTTAAACCTGTTCCAAATTCAAAGACATAATGGTGATTTCAATATCGCCCATAATACTGGTGATGATGATTTCCTCCGTAATGGCGCCGCCCTAGCGGAGAGGAAGTGTGCTGGGAGGTGTTGAGGACTAAAGCGGTGCTTGTCCCCGGTCCAGGCTCGTCCCATGACGCGGTACCTGCCCATCAGGAAGGAGGAGTTCGACCTGCGCTCCCACGTGGAGTCATCGGGCCACAGCGTGGAGACGTGCTACAGCGTCCTCCTGTCCGACAAGATGTGTAAAGGCTACCTGGTCAAGATGGGCGGCAAGATCAAGTCCTGGAAGAAGCGCTGGTTCGTCTTCGACCGCCTCAAACGGACTTTCTCTTACTACGTCGGTAAGGCGCTCCGATCACACTGCGGACGGTCGGCACCAACATGCACACACCCAGTCACGGAGCTAAAGCTGCGAGAATATGTAACATTAATACAGTTAGAAAGGACGGCGGTTAAAAGACAAATAATTAAAAAAACAAATGCTGAAGACGGTTTGACTAGAAAGACTTGAAGTAAAGAAAACGGGGGGGGGGGCGTCAAAAGTTAAAATGACTGAAGTAAAGATGGTCAATAAAGGCTGAAATAGATGAAAGTTAAATCAAGAAGACAAGATGAAAGCAAGGAAATGGAAAAAAGGGTTGTAAAAGAAAAACGCTGACGAAGATGGTTGAAAAAATTGTTTTAAAAACAAAAAAACTGGAAATGAACCTGAAACGTGATGTCGGTGAAAACAAAGCAGTTTTCTCTTTGTCGTAAAGGTCAAAGGTCGACAGACCTCAGGTCACTGGATAGAAGAAGACGAGCAGCAGCCTTCATCCCTCCTCTTCCCTTCAAACCCTCATTAAAACAAAGTTTGGCACATTTTTGCAAACCGCTTCACTTTCAGGAACGTTTCCCGCAGAGGAAACCTCACATTTCTATGTTCTGGATGGATTTTGTTGTTTCTTTATGGTTCTGCTATTTTAATCACATGCAACTCGTCTATTTTAGCTTTGCTCCTCACCTCTGACTTAAAAAAAAAAAAAAAAAAAAAATTCTGAGTTTCTAATTTAGTTTATCTCTGGATTCATATATCTTATGATTACCACCTTCAGGGTTTTAGAGTTTTACAATTTCAACCTTCTGTTTGCAGTTTGACTTCTGCACCTCAATGGATATACTCGTCTCTTGTAATTGGACACCGGCCTCCATTCAGAGAAATCAGACAAAGATGTAGCCGAAATTTAGATATCCTGAATATAAGATCATCTCTTTGGGAGTGTCTGACATCGATACGAGGATCATTGATGATCTCAAAGAGACAGTTAGAACTCGACTTTGACGTGAGGATTTCAAGTCGGAACGTGAAACTTCTGCTGCATTTCTGCCGTCGGTTTCCATGACAACGGCAGCCACAGTGTGTGGAACCGAGTTCTCCGCTGCGACGTCTACAGAACCCGGTTTGTTTAGAGGCGCGACGCTCTGCTCTGGATTCCAGTCCTGAAGGTGTGGTGTGCAGTGGACTGCCGGCCAGGAGCCCGGTGTGGGAGGGGGGTCGGTGAGATGCTGGCGCTCGCTCCACTCTGCCAACCTTGGGCGAGCGGCAGCATCAGGCCACGCCCCCAGTCGGGGCGTAGTGAGCAGACGGAGACGCTCCACGCCGGGATGTTTGAATGCTAAAGAGGTCGTTAGCAGATAATAGCGGCGCATTAAGAGGAAAAGTGTTATTCCTGGAAATGAAGGCGGCGTCTCCACCTCACTTCTCTCAGCCTGGCTTGGGGGGGTGGGGGGTGGGAGGGGGAGGGGAGGGGGGGAGGAGGGAGGGTGGGGGATAGAGCTCCTCACTGCAGCTCTGCAGTGGCTGATGAAACAAACTGCAATCATGTACCGGCGGAGCGAAAGAACGCAGCCCAGTCTGGAAACACAATGAGAGCTCGGCTCCAAACCTGCCCCCCCCCTTCAAACTACCCCCCCCCCCCCCCCCCCCCCCCCCCCCCCCCCCCCCCGGTCCGCACACACACACACACACACACACACACACAAAAAGTGCTGCGCTTGTCTTTCTCCATACATCAATGCTAAGCTGCAAATTGGTCACGATCAAAGTTTGATTCCCTCTCACTGTTTGTGACACCCACCCCTCAACTCCCCCCCCCCACCCCACCCCCCCGACCCCCTCCCTCCCCCTGCAGACAAACACGAGACCAAGCTGAAGGGGGTCATCTACTTCCAGGCCATTGAGGAGGTTTACTACGATCACCTGCGCAGCGCCTCCAAGGTAGTGTTAGTGTGTGTGTGTGTGTGTGTGTGTGTGTGTGTGTGTGTGTGTGTGTGTGTGTGTGTGTGTGTGTGTGTGTGTGTGTGTGTGTGTTCCTCTTCTTTCTGATGAACTAAAGTTCATCTCCTTCATGTTTCTGGTAGAATAATGATAATAGATTTTCTCAAATAATCAGTTTGTACAGTTTTATCACAGCTAATTGCACTTTTCTGTTGCACACAGATTTATTGTGGCTCTCTGTGTTTTGCGATCATGTTTGTTGACGTCTCGTTGCGATACGTTGTGTAACAAAAAAAAAAAAAAAAAACACAAAGGAAAAGAAACAAATCCTCAGTCAGAATTCAGGGCAAGAGCCTATTTCATGTTTTTATCTCCATCATCTAAACAATGTGCTGCAGCTGGACGTCCATTTCAAGGTTTAATACTCTTTATATACTCTATAATTTTTCATAGAATGAATCTCATCATAACCTCGTCCAACAATCAGAAATAATCTCACAAGTTTGAAATAAACACTTAAAAACAAGCGTCGTTCTGAACGGCCAGTTGTTCTCAAGCTGCAGAAGGTTCTAGGTTCTGCTGGTGGTTCATGTTTCTGTTGGAAAGTTGAAACGTTTTAATTTCATATTTAACGCTTCCGGTAAAGTTCCTGGTTCAGGTTTCAAGGCTCTCATGAAAACAGGATGTCGAGAAACAGTTTGGTGTTTTATTCGTTCACACATTCAAAGTGGAAACACGGCAGAAATACCTGCAAACCATGTGGTGAGCATGCCAGGCCACCAGAGGGAGCTGCTGTGTGTTTTGGTAACAGAGGAGGGTGGAGTAACGACCGATCTTCCTCTCGTCCCTCAGAGTCCGAACCCGTCGCTGACGTTCTGCGTGAAGACCCACGACCGGCTTTACTTCATGGTGGCGCCGTCGGCGGAGGCCATGAGGATCTGGATGGACGTGATCGTGACGGGGGCGGAGGGATACACTCAGTTCATGAACTGATGGTGACGTGGCGGAGGGATACGCTCCTCGCCCTGTTGGCTGTTCGGCTCTCCTCACTCTGCTTTTGTTTCAATGTTTGGATAGAAAAAGGGAGCTCATCACAGAACTCACTCACTGTGTGTCCAGAAACCAAAATGATTTAAAAGCCTTCTATTTTAACAAACGGAGATCTTGTAGTTCCTGTTTGAACCTTTTTCTATTATTTGTTTCCTTGAGTTTTTTTTTGTTGGTTTTTTTTTGTTTTCTTTTTTTTACTTGGAGCAAAAATTTGCCAAATGACATCAAGTCAATGTTTTTATTTGATCTTCCATCGCGGCGTTTTGACGGACGTCGGCGATCAAAGGTTGGAATCGTACCGGGAGTCGAGCTGCTGCTGCTCCACGGCAACACGGGGCGGAGGACGCTGGTGGTCCGTCACGCCGGCGCCACTCTCAGGAGATGACCACGCCCCCCCCACCCCCCGCCCGCTCTGGAGTTTGCCACATTAGCCTCATTAGCTCTGGCTGTGTGTGGACAAATAGTCGTGTTAGCCCATCGAATGCTAAAGTAAGCAGGAAGACGTCCGGCGTCAAAGCTGCTAACAGCCGCAGTGTTCCGTCACACAAAGCACCCGCGAACACAAACTAGTTAAGTTAGCATAGCATAGCATATGGATGGACAACAGTTAGTGGCTGACATGCTTAAAGCGTGGCGTTTTACCTCGTTAAGACTGGCTAGCATTTTTAAATGCTTGTTTCAACAGGTTAGCCTGGCTAACGTGTTTAAGTGTGGCGTTATAGCATGTTAGCCCCCCGAGATCTGTGGAACGCCGGAGATTTGGCAAAACAATGGCGGTTGTGATCTCTAGGTTAGCCGTATACACACTAACGGGGAGCCGTCCATACAAATCAACACAGACCAACACTTCAGACTAACCCCACCCAGAACTGTGCCTTGCCCACGGGTCCGCGGGGAACGCATGGGGAACATAAAGCTCCATCACGTAAACGTCATTGGTTCTTAGGTTGTCGACCGTTTTACTCCACTGTGAACAAAAACTACATGTTTAGCTCGCCTGGAGTATTTGCTTTGATGTTGTATTGAATTATGGGAAATGTGGAACTCTTGATGTAAATGAGGCCCTCAAAGTCTGATTTTGCTGTGACTCACTCCATCATCTAGTGGTACAAGCGAGTATTACATGCCTTGGCTGGCAAACTATCAATTTTGCTAGCGTTTAGCTACACTACTTTGGGCCTCGGAGAGGCGACGTGTCGTGTTTGTAATTTGACACCAGCCTCCCACATGGTGAAACCCCGACATGTTCCACCTTTAAGTCAGTCAGCTCGTAATTTTTTTTAGCGTTTTAAGCTAAAACACTTTAGCCTCCATGGCCGTGGAATGAACCTCCAGCTTTAACAGTGTGACGTCCCCCCCCCCCAAGAGGCGGCGTGTGGAACTGCAGCATGGTGTCGTGATGGTTTCTGGTGCCGGAGAAATGGTGACATGTTTACTGTTGTTGAAAAGTAGAAGACTAGTGAAAATACTTTAATATATTCTGTGGTGGAACGATCCCAGGCCGACTGTCGCAAAAAGCATCGTGTGAAAAGACGTACAATTTCTACTTATTTTAGGAATTTTATTGTCAGTCAGTTACATTTGGAATCGTACGGTAGTGATTGTTTTTTTTACTGGTACAACACACACACACACACACACACACACACACACACACACACACACACACACACACACACACACACACACACACACACACACACACACACACACACACACACACACACACACACACACACACACACACACACACACACACACACACACACACACACACACACACACACACACTCGGACCATACTGTGTTATCGGTACCTTGTATGTCTGACGCGTCACTTTCATGTAAGAATAATCTGGATTTTTTTTGTCAAATCTATTAAAAAAAAAAAGAAAAGAATGTTTCAGATTGTTTACTTCCAGTGCTGCTGGTCCAATACTGACTGACCGATGACAGTACCCCCCCACCACACACACACACACACACACACACACGCAGTTACAGACAGAAATTCACCCTCAATAAATGACGTCTAAAAACCAGAGTAAAAAAAAAAAAAGGAAAAGCAGGAAAGAAATAAACACCTAAAAAGCTTCTTTTTCTCCTCGGCGAGTTTTTACAGCTTGTTCACGTTGTCGCCTGCAGAGGAAAGACAAAATACATCCTGTTATATAAAACGCTATCAACAAGTGACGCTTTGTTTTTCCTAAATCCTATCATTCTGAATGTTTTCTAATTTATTCGAAAAGTGAAAAAATTATCTTGAATTAACCTTTTAACAAGTTTAACTGGTGTAGAAGGATATTCAATTGTTTGTTTTTTTAAACTAAACGTTATGTAACTAGTGCACATTTCTTAATAAATCTGAAGGTCAGCAAGTTAAAATAGTTCATATCCGAAAAAAATTCTGCAGTGATATTTCAACATCATCTGGAAAAAGAAGCGTTAGTACATTTTTAAGTGTATTTGTTGACTTTTAGGGTTAATTTGAAAGGAAGTTATTGGAATGTAATTGAATGTTTTAGGAAGTGTAAATTTAACATTGTGTGTCATCATTTAGAGTTAAAAAATATCATGTTACCACGTCCTGCATGATTTCATGCTTCTTTGGAAAATAAAATCTTAGTCATTTTCTTTTTTGTTTCTTTTAAACAATAAGCCGTCCTGAACAATTTGTCTGAAAATGAAGGCTTTTCTGTTAATATATTTCAAATTGATTTAATTTCCAATCCATATTAAAGAATCCACACATTTCAATCAATAATGATGATAAATTTGCTTGTTAATTACAGTTGAAGTGAGACTTTTTATTCACCAGGCTGAAGAAAAAAAAGCATGATTTAATGTAAATTAATCAGTAGGAACATGTTAATAACCTCATCAGGCGTTAGTCCCACGTATCGTATAACGTGAAAAAAACATCAGGAGGTTTGAAATTTAACCAGAAGTTCAAGTTAAATTATCCAACTGAGGTTCGTTTGATAAATAAAACATCTTTACTGACGACGTTACTCTTTTATTGTGAAACTTACTCTCTGCACAGGTGGTGGTGTACTCTGTGACCGCCTCGTCACCTGGAACACACAGGAGCAGGTCAGTGTGAACACACACACACACACACACACACACACACACACACACACACACACACACACACACACACACACACACACACACACACACACACACACACACACACACACACACACACACACACACACACACACACACACACACACACACACACACACACACACTCACTGGTCTGGTAGTAGTCGTAGACTTTGACCACGGCGGGTTTGAGGTTCCGGACCGGCTGGTCCTCCTCCAGGGTCAGCGGGTAGCTGGACGTCTCGTCCTTCTTCATCTGAAACACGTCGTCACAGTTTTTTATTCTGCTTCCACATTCGATGTGAACAAATTACAGTCAAATAAGAATATAAGCTCATTTGTGCTCGATTTCAGAAATAAATCCCATCCAATGTTTCCAGATCCAGAGCAAAGTGTTGCAGTACCGCCGGTGGCCTCAGGGGGGGCAGTGTTGAGATTAGAAACGTTTGAAATGCATTAGTGCGACTTTCTCGCTATGTTTATCCATGTTGATACAGAGTGGCGCCCTCTGCTGGACTGAAGTCCTAACACTCAGTTCTAATGATAAAATCAGCGACGTTAAGGCTTCAGTATTAATGTTTATGGTGAATTAACTAACTGGAATCATCTTTTCCAGCTTTATGACCATTTATTTCACATATAAATTGTTATAGTCGATTTTATTTATGTTTAAATTCCCTAAAATGACGAGTGTTTGAGTGTATACGTCAATCTGAGGCGGTGTGTGAAACGTAAAAGTCTGACATTTACATTTACGTATTTTGATTTTCATACTTAAGAACTAGAAGTTATACATTTATTTCTTGACTGGGATCACACTTGGTTAATTCGTGGATAAAAAGTAAAATGCTCACACGCTAGCTTAGTAGCATTAGCATCACATCCAAACTGTAATGGAGGAAATGTAATTTATTTATAGAATTTATTTATTTTTTCTATGCAAACAAAAGTTTATGTACCGCGCCACCCTTTTCTTACCCCGTCTAAGTAGATGTTGACGTAGCCATCTTCTATTTCCACTCGTTTCACTGTGCGATCGTTCTGCAGCTGCAACACACACACACACACACACACACACACACACACACACACACACACACACACACACACACACACACACACACACACACACACAAACACACACCTTGAGAAGTATGACAGAGCCTCGAGGAAGAAGAAGGACGAGAAGAAGTAGAAGAAGAAGAAGAAGACCAGCTACTGACCTCGAGGAGAGCTTGTTTGTCCAGCACGTATCCAGACAGCAGTTTGATGTTGATGATCACCATGTTGGTTTCCTCCCTCCGACCCTGATACCTGCAGAGCAGAAACACCTGATCTGTTCATATGAAGAACCAACGTATGTTCCCTCAAACTCCAGGAAAGTTTCACGATGTCTCTCCCACTTGAACGTTAGAAGCGGCTCATTGCTACACTGTGACGACAAACAGGAAGTTTATGAACCGGCAATGTAAACATATTGACTAAATTCAAACTTCCTTTATAATTTGACTTAAATAACCATGAATGTTAAAGTTAGGAGAGATAGTTGTTAGATACCTTTTTATCAGATCATTTGTCTTCAAACATGGTTAAATGAATTGAATATCAAATAAGTGACCAGGTTGACCTGACCTGCGATACCAGACTGTCAACGGTACGATACCTGACCTACGATACCAGTCTGTCAATGGTGCGATACCTGACCTACAATACCAGTCTGTCAACGGTACGATACCTGACCTACAATACCAGTCTGTCAACGGTATGATACCTGACCTACAATACCAGTCTGTCAACGGTACGACGGTACGATACCTGACCTACGATACCAGTCTGTCGACGGTACGATACCTGACCTACGATACCAGTCTGTCGACGGTACGATACCTGACCTATGATACCAGTCTGTCAACGGTACGATACCTGACCTACAATACCAGTCTGTCGACGGTACGATACCTGACCTACGATACCTGACCTACGACACCAGACTGTCGACGGTACGATGCCTGACCTACGATACCAGACTGTCGATGGTACGATACCTGACCTACGATACCAGACTGTCGACGGTACAATACCTGACTGCCACCAGGATTTTAAGCTGCGGTCGGCTGGCATCACAATTGGGGCTGGTGCTGACGGAGATGTTGAAGGCGGAGAAGTCTGCAGGAGGGGGGATGTTGTAGTGGCCAGAGATCTACACACACACACACACACACACACACGCACACACACACACACCTGAATATTAATTATTGTCTCACCACTGATTTGACTAAAAACAAGTCATTCTGATGTTTCCTTTACGTTACAATGTGTGTGTTTATTTCTGTGTGTGTGTGTGTGTGTGTGTGTGTGTGTGTGTGTGTGTGTGTGTGTGTGTGTGTACCTGTGCCAGGACGCAGCTCTGGCCCTGGGCCAGGAGGGTGTATTCTCCAGGGATCTCGCTCAGCTTCTCCTCCTGGTACAGCAACCGGTTCTTCTGATGGACGGTGAAGTCCTTGTTCAGGCCCCCTAATGATGTCACCGTCAGCGTCGTGCTTCCCTCCGGACTGTAGGTGGCAGCACCGTACTTGGCCAGGGCCTGGAGGGCCACCACCGTGTCCTGCGGAGCACCGAGGTCACTCCTGGTCTTTGAACGGGTTGGGAGCGGTGGAAAGAGGAAGTGAGGCGGCGGGGTTCTAACCTGTGTGGAGGAGAACCCTCCGTACGGGTTCTGCTGCTGAGTGAGCCAGCGCACGATGCTGGTGGAGTAATCCAGACCGCGGTCCGGCATGGCGGGCCCGGACAGCAGGGCCAGCAGCACGTAGGAGGTGATCTCCACCTCCAGGGAGTCCAGCTTCTTTCTGGAGGCTCCGGCCCGCTGCCAGTAGCGGCCGCCGGACGCTGCAGAGGCAGAGGAGGAGCTTCAGCTGGAACCTGGTTCCATCAGGATGACTCACGCAACACGTCACCAGTACGGCAACACTGACCGGCCTCATGGCGGCTCAACAACAATCCAGCGCTTGATGAATTCTGCTTCACAGCTCATGATGTCTGAACCAATCCCGTTCACCCTGGAACCTCCACCAGTTTCTACCGTCTCTCTTTAATTCGACCACCTAAGAATGAAGCGTTTGCCGCTCCCTGTTTGCGACTCGTACCGTCAGTGGTGGACTTGTGGTGCAGCAGCGTGACCAGTTTGCTCCTCATCTCCTCGTCCCCGGCCAGCGTGAAGGTGTAGGACAGCAGGGCGCTGGTGTACAAGTTGTCCATCTGAGCGCCCGCCGCAACCTTCAGACAGTTCAGGCAGTTCTGCAAGACGGGATCCTGGGGGGGGGGAATACAATCAAAATGCTCACATCATCAGTCAGAATCAAGGCGGACATCTCTGAGGCGAGGAGCCTCACCGCCGTGCCGTTGTCCAGCTCCAGGAAGGCAGCGGTGATGTAGGCCGTCAGAGACACGTCGTCGCTCACTCCCCCCTGAAGGAAGCACAGCAGCCAATCACTGAGCTGCTCGGCGGCATCACACGGCTCCTCAAGGCTTTTGGAGGCCGGGTCGGGTTACCTTCATCTCGTTGTGGAAGAGTTTCCCCACGGACTGAATGCAGCCGTCCGGCCGCTGCAGTCTGGCCAACCACATCCTGGCCTGGTGGACGTGCTTCAGATCCACGAAGATGAACGGAGCGGCACCGCTGAAGGACTTCATCACGAAGGCAGTGAGCCTGGAGAGGACAGAACCCAGCCGTGTTAAGAAACCCGCAGTTTGTGCCGAATTCGGAGGCACCAGTCATTTAATGACAGGAATCCACATGAACCTGGATCTTCTGAACATGTTGCAGGACAAAGAAACCGTCACATGCGTCACATGGGTTCTGCAGCAGGTTCAGGTTCTGCAGCAGGAGGTGAATTTACATTTTACATGCTGGAAAGAAAGATTTAAGGAGCTTATGGGCTTTGTAGCACCGAGGAGAACTGACTGACACACACACACACACACACACACACACACACACAGAGTCGTGTCCAAGTTTTAAACTTGGACACGACGGCGCTCTCAGTGAGTGGAGGTGCTATTTTAAATGATTTGGACACGTTTCATCCAGGCCTGGGTAATGTGACTGAACACTTTCTCCCCACCACAAACACACTCCCACACACACACACACACACACACACACACACACACACACACACACACACACACACACACACACACACACACACACACACACACACACACACACACACACACACACACACACACACACACACACACACACACACACACACACACACACACACACACACACACACACACACACACACACACACACCAACTGCCAAACTGCCCAGCAGCCTTTCAAAACAGCCCAAGGTTTGTTAAATCCCCCCAGGCACTGCGCTTTAAGCCCATTAAATCCAAATATTAAGATTTTCTGGCAGGTTGCTCATAAAGTAAATTATTAGGATGCACGCTGGTGCCAAATAGAGAGGACACACACACACACACACACACACACACACACACACACACACACACACACACACACACACACACACACACACACACACACACACACACACACACACACACACACACACACGTGTGTGGGTTTGGGTTTTGTTCGCTCGTCACACAAAGTGTGAGATCTGAGCTGAAAATTATTTAGTTGAACAGCAAGGCTCCAGATAAATGTTTTTAAATGCTTCTAAAAGCGATGATGCAACCGCAGCCCAGCAGCAGTTATTCGGCCCAGAATGGCGTTCTCATTATCTCCACATTTACAAGTCATCAGAAGCGCTGCCGCCGCCGCCGACAGGTGAGCACGTTGGAGAACCACAGCAGACACTGGAGGACACCTCCAGCATCGCACACAGAACCCCCCCCCCCCCCCCCCCCCCCCGTCAACATGCAACATGGTCCAGGGACTACAGTAAACACACTGGCGTCATGCAGTCCCGTCACTCACCAGGTGTTTCCAGACTTGTCGCTCTTCCCAAAAGCGCTGTACGAACCGTCGGCGTGCTTGTAGGTGAGCTCCCTCTGATACCCTGCACACAAAGCACTGGGTCAGTTCTGCTCCTGGAATACATGGTCCTTATATATATATATATATATATATATATATAAAGTGCTGTTTAAAAAAAAGTGTTATATAAAAGGAGGGAGGAAAGAGACGGTGATTTGGTGTGGGGTTAGTTTTCGTCTCACCGCTCTCCAGGAAGCGCACGGCCTTGTCCAGGATGTTCTTGGTCAGCTGTCCGGTGCTCTTCAGGTAATTGAGGATGAAGATGTTTGGGGCGAACAGCAGCATGTTCTGCTCGCCGCAGCCGTACGGCATGGCCAGCAGCTTGTCCAGGTTCTGCATGGCGCGGCCCATCAGGTCGCCTGAGGAACGTCACGCACAGGTTCATAGTCACACTTTTACGCCAAAAAAAAAAAATCCCCCCAAAACAAAACAGAAAAAAAAACATGGTCGACTCCAGCAGTGTATATATTCTGCTGTCTTCTTCTGAACTTCTCCTCAGTTTCACTATCAATAACTAAAACTGTTGGACACACAGTCAAAGACGGGATCAAACACTAACCTTTTTTTTTTTTTTTCTGATTTTACATTCACTGTAGAAAAAAGATCAAATGAAATGTCTTCATATTTCTAGACATAATGCTTAGTTGTATGTACATCCTCACATATTTACGTCTTACTGTATTATATTGAATCTTCCTGGAGTCAATTTAAGTTCAACTTCAATTTTTTTTATTTTTAATTATTAGAATCGATTCAGAACAGAACAGCAGCTCTTAAAACATAAAGTTTGAAACGCAGCTGACACTGTTCAGCCTGGCGAGGCCATTTCATCCCGTGGAAAGCTACGGAGGTCAGCGACGCGGCTCCGTGAGGACCAACTGACCTACGACGGAGACGCTGGCTCTGGCCGATCCCTCCACAAACAGCTCGGGCATCAGCAGGGAAACCTTCTTCTCCACCGGACCGTCTGACCACCAACCGGGGACACAAAGAGATGTCAGCGCCACGCAGTTTAACAACACGTCTCCCGTCATGTGGGGGTGAATTTAGAGTTAAAAGTTACTCAGAGTTACAGGAAGTACGTCAATATGCATTGAGAGCATGAATGTGTCCTGAGACCCCCTTTTAGAGGACAAGTTACCTCAACACAGCCCAATCTAATCACACCAGATCCTAAAACGCCAAATAAGCAGTCTGTCATTACAGTCGGGTGTTTTTGCAGAAGGTCCTAAAACATGGAGGGTGGGTAGGGGTGGATGGGGGGGGGCTGGGAGTGGAGACCCCCCCTGTGTTCCAGTACAGGTGCACACTCACCTGCAGGGCAGAGGAGGGCATTGTGACTGACCATCTGTGGAGTTCCTTCAGCCTAGTGGAGAGAAAATCAAACACTGACAACAATACTGACTCTGTGTGTGTGTATGTGTGTGTGTGTGGGGGGGGGGCATGGTTACTGACCTCCACCAGCAGGTTCCGGACCACCGTGTCCACCTGGCCAACATCGGGCACCGTGGCCACCTCGTTTCCACACAGCAAGTCGGTCTTCAGGGCCTCGGCACTCACCTTCACATCCACTTTACCTGCACGCACGCGCACACACGCGCACACACACGCACACACACGCACACACACACACACACACACACACACACACACACACACACACACACACACACACACACACACACACACACACACACACACACACACACACACACACACACACACACACACACACACACACACACACACACACACACACACACACACACACACACACACACACACACACACACACACACACACACACACCTCAGCTTCCCTCCTCTTCACCCTCATTAATCCCTGTTTGTTAGCTTATTACCACCACCCCTCTCTGTCCCCCCCCACCCCCCTTCACGTGGAGGACAGATCACCCCCCCTGGGGAGCGGCGGTTTCGGAGGGTTTCGTCAGAGATGCTACCTGACTTGTTAGTACAAGTGATTGTCAGCATTCTGCTAACGGGAGTTAAGAGAAGCCAGACTTGACATTCATCACAGCCTCTCCTCCATCCCGCCTGACAGGAGCTGACGGGGGCTGATGGGGGGCTGAAGGGAACGCTCTGCTTTCAGGCCGGGCGGCGGCGGCTTGGTTCACAGCGCTACAGACGCAGCGGCTGTCAGCCCCCCTAATAAGGATTAATTAGCCCGTTCAGATTAGACGGAAACGAACAGCATCAGTATTCTGCTGCCGAGACGTGAGAATTCCACCGTGTTGTTGGGTGTTCCAACACTGTGGAACATCATGTTTCCTGGTGGTAATGAGGGGCTGACAGCAGAGCGGGGACTAGTTTATTCCACCACTCAGTATGAGTGAGCGGAGCAGAAACAACAAATCACCACATTTTACAACAAAAATAAATCATTGCTTTAATGAGGGTTTTCTTCTTTTTTACATTTATTAATCCATTGAAAAGTAAATCAATCTAAAACAAATGACTGAAGGATATCTCAAAAAATGATTTAAATCATTTAGTTATATATTTTTTTATTAGGCTCGTAAAAATTTACCTCCACTAAGAAGTTACCGGTGCTGAACTGAACCATCGCAGAACAGGTTCATCATTACCGTTAATTGACTAAACCAATTCCTGCGTGTTAAATTGTTCATCTTGTGACTTCATTAGGACTGGACAGCCATAGCCACTATAGTATTCCAGTCATCTCTAAAGCAGGTGCTGGTGTGTGAAGAGAGGCGGGTCCTACCGAGGGCGGTGGGAGTCACGATCCAGGAGAAGGTCCGGCTCTCCTCCGCACACAGGCAGATCTCGTAGAGGCAGCCGTCACACTTTCTGGAGGCGTACTGGTCAGAGTCGGCCAGGGTCACTTCAACCTGCGTGAAAAACAAACTCCGTTTCAGGGAAAACTTTCCTCAGTCCTACAGGTTCTTCTGATTATGGCACAATATGAGGGGAAACTTGGGATACCGATATGGGGTCCCATACTGCATTACGTGACGTCTGCGTGAGCCGAGCGAACCTGTAGCCAGGCGCTACAGGCTGTGCTTGGCTCACTGCAGACTGAGTTGAATAAATGAGGTTTTATGGCAAGCAGCTAATGGTTAGTACTCGTACTTTAAAAAAGTGGCATCAGTGCAGCCCGAGATAAAATCCATTAGCATTTGTGGTTAGCATGGCGGCTAAAGCAGCCCTTCCTGGGATGATGACGGTGAAACACAGAGCCGTTCCAGGACGTTTACCATGATGCACTTGGAGAGGTAATTGAAGACGGTGGCTTTGAGCGTGAACACTTCCCCCCGGATGACGGAGTAGGGCAAAGTGAGGCTGACGAAGAATGGCTGGAAGGCGGTGAGTCCGGTGTTGGGCGCCACGCCGAAGCCCGCCGAGGAGACGCAGAAGGCGCCGGCGGCCCATTTAGTGATGGTGTCGGGGACGATTTTCTCCAGAGTCGCAGAGCCGTCGTCGCTATTCACACAGAACATCATCACCTTCTTTAACAAGGAATTGGAAGGGTTGCCGTCTTCAAATGGTGTAAATTGACATTTTCCTCGTATCACAAGTTTTTTTTTAAGTAAAAAAGAACTGCGTTTGTCATTTTTTTAAGGTTATGATAAATAAACAAGAAAATGGTCAATGATAAAATAATCCTTAAGAAATTAATGTACAATTAAATGATGAAATGAGCTCATGTGCAAAAATGTTTCAACAATTTCAAGCTATAAGTTATTTCTACACTTCCTGCAAGCTAAAAAGCTTTTTGTTATCCTACATTGAGAAAATGGTCACGTATAATGGCAATAAAAAAAGTTGAATTAATCAGGAAAACTATTTCCTGATTGATCCAACAAGAATCCAACAAAAAATCCAACCAAAAAAAAAAGCCTGATGTGTTCCAGTGTGGAAAAAAGTCTCAATGAGTCTAAAGATGAACATCAGATTCAAGTCAATAATAGCATGAGTTGTGACATTATTAGAAAAACAATAAAATTATTATTATTAGGAAACCCAAATCAACCCACCAGAGTTGGGCTACTGTTGATGGATTACCAGACTAGAAGTCACACGAGCAGAGATATACGTCAGAATAAACAATACTGATTTGAAGACCAGGACTATTTGCTCATCTCTCTGTGGACATTTAGTAAAGAGGTTAATACTAGAAGACTTTCAACGACTCAAATTCACCTCATTAGGAAACACACACTACCGCACTACTCAGACACGCGGTCTAAATCCATTATATGACAAGTAATTATTACCCCACAGTAACTAGGTCCCAGATCCAGGTCTCCGGGAAGAACGTTCTGACGGTCTCCTTTTTCTCCCCGTCTTTACCTTTCAGCACGCCGCTTGTGCCCTGTGGCATCATGTTGGCCATTGGCATAAGAGGAGAGTCTACCGCATCTAGGAATACGTGGATAAAGACAAACAAACACAAAGAGTCGTTACATTATTTTACTTACCCAACAGAAACCAGCTCCCAGATCCATGTCTCAGGGAAGTATGTTCTAAGAGTCTTCTTGGTCTTTTGTACTGGGTCTCCAACAGGCATGGCATCAGCTTTGAATTCAACCCCGCCTTGAATGTCCGAGTATTCGACTAAACAAAGTTTACAATGTCACAGCATGCCTCTGACGTATATAGATATGAATGGAGAGCGGAGTGAGAGAGTACCAGGGGCTCCAGAACATACCGTCATAGAGAAACATTTCATGGCAGTTGTGCGGTCTTTTCACATCAGAGTTCGTCATGAGTTTGACCCCAATGACCTTCAAGTGGACACAAAGAGAAAGACAACTATGGAAAAAGTACATATCAAGTTATTTACAGAACACAGTTTCATTATTATTGAAGATACAGGGCAAAAACGACCAAATACCGCATTTTCCAAACTATAAGTAGCTTTTTCTTGATACAGGTTTAGCTGGTCTTATTTATCAAGATAAAACAGCAAACACCATCAGGGACCACTAGGTGTCATTGTATGACACTAGACGTTAGTTGTGTCTGAACTTGGCAAAGATAAATGAGTCCTATACATTCAGTGCAACTTCTATATGTAATTGTCTTTATGATGTATTTGTTGACAGTAGCAATTGGTACTCGGATACGACTTATAGTACAGAAAATACGGTAAGTAGACACAGAAAACACACAATAATCATTGACAGAAGCATCAATCTGACACAAAAACATGGTGAAAATATAAAGAACTGCAGACTTTCTACCTCAAAGACTCCATAAACGTCGTGCTTGTTATCGACTGGTCCAAAGGGCATGATGGAGCGCTTGGCCCGGTCTTCCAGTTCAGGCAAGGGAACCGGAAAGGGCAGGCAGGGGTAGGGCTCAAAGTCAGACACTTCGCCGGGGTATCCAGACAGCTTGTCGATGGGCAGCTGGCTGAACACCTGAAGCAACAACACACAAAGGTTGACGGTGCAAAGTTTACCAGAGGCTCGTCCTGATGGTCATCGAGTTGCCTCGTCCTTCAGAACACCTTCCAAGGATCAAAATAACATCAACAAATAACATTATGTAGGTTAAAAAGAAAAGCCTCAACACAATTCTTATATTATCAAAAAAGACAGAAGGAATCCTTCATAATCTTGCATTTCTTAATTTATATAAACATAATGCAAAACCTCAAAATCAGCATAGATTTTTTTTTTTTTTTTACACAATCAAATATTTTGTACCTTTAAATGTCTTTTTTCACTCATTTGAAGCTTTCCTGTTAGCAAGACCACTCAGAAATTACATAGGATACAAAGAAACATATATTCTTGTCATACATTTGACATTTTTTTAAAATGCCAAACTTCTGTTTCCCAACTTGCAGGATGAAATGGTTGAATCCATCTAAGTGAACTCTAAGGAAAAAATATTTCATATTTTCCCTACAAAGCAGCTAAGCCGGGTGATAAAGGGTTTACCCTCCAATACTTTGATTATTGGTGAGGGAGATCACAAATTCTATGCCTGTTTTTAGAAAGCCAAGCCTTTTGTTTTCCGCCGTCCTGCTTTATCCTTCGGTGATCAGCCTTTAAAGTTAACCGAGCTTAAGGCAACTGAACATTTGCACCATGTAGTGAGCAACAAGTCATTACAGGGCTCTTTAAAAAACAAAAAAACAAAAAAACTACAACCCTGTTTCTCGTCCGTCTTCACAAAACACAAACGGTGCATGTTTTGATGAAATTAGTCCCAAAGAGTCCACTGGTCAGAATAGGTCATGTGATTTATATGTCGTTGCCCCTGCTGCCTGTAACCTCTTCCTATCAATTAAAAGTATTTCTTGCTGTTGCTCCTGCCATTTTCAAGTGAAAACACAGTTTGTGTTTTTGTTTCAGGAAAGTTTCACATTTACATGGCAGCATTTTGAAAAACTATGTAGTTTTCATGTTGGGTGCAGCTCATTGTTTTTGTAATTAAACCACATACACGTGTGAGCACAGAACAATACCGGTACACTATAAACAATAACAATTGGAGCACACAAATATTCGCATGGACAGACAACCAAGTTGTTTTTTTTAATTCCGGGTGAATGGACTATAAAAAAGTTGTTGTTATCGTCCATCCAGATGAACTATCTGCTAAGGCTGCGGTGTCGCGGCAGGGTTTCCCTGTCAACAAGGAGGGTTTCCACAAAGCGTTGTTTGCATTTTCAAAAAGTTGCACTTTCAGTGGCTCTGAGCACCGTTGTGTAAACGGACACTGAAAACGCAACGGACGTTTTGAGTTTTCACTTGAAGTCGCCATGGAAACAGAGGCTCCGGTTGGCAGGGCCATTAGACTCAATGACGCTTTTAACAAAAACGAAATACTTGAACACCAAAGCTGCATTCTGCTCTGATTATAGCTGTACTTCTTTAAGGGTAATTGTATTCAATACCATGTCTGGTTTTTCCAGATATCTGTAACTCAAAGCGAGTGCACTGAGCCATGGTGTTGGTCACGTTGACCAGAACAGAACAGAACACGGGTCATACGTAATCCACAGTGACTTCCTGCTCCTTCTTCAGCAGCAGCACACTCTGGTCCACGGCTCTGACGGAGCACAGGGATCCTGGGTGGGCCTGCAGGGTCATGGTGGTCTTCTCCGCCGGGAGCTGCTGGACGGACGAGAACTTCAGCGAAACCTGCCCAGGAAAGCACGGAGACGGGGAAAGAGTGGTGAGAGCTGGAACGGTGCGAAATCCCGCCGGGGTGTTCTGCTGCAGAGGCCAGCTCCACCTTGTTGTTGAGGCACAACTGGACAGGGAAGTTCTGGCTGTCGGCCACACCCTCCCCACCGGGCATCACCGTGTAGACCACCACCTGGGCGAACGGAGCCAGGTTGGCCACCTGAGCCAGTGGGATATTCAACTCTCCGGTGTTGACTGGGACACGACACACACAGAGACAAACGCGTCATATAGCAACTCAGGAAAACGTGCAGCTCCACAGTTTTTAGTTCCCATAACATTTTGTTTACCACTTCCTGCTTTAACAGCCACCGGGATCTGGCCATGCTGTACAATCGTGCCTTTAGACAGCACCTATTGAAAGAAGCACAACGGAATACATTTGGGAAAAAAAACAAAACCTTTGCCAAGAACATGCCAAAGGAGTTTAACACTTTCGCAAACTGCAGCATTTTCTAACAAAGAGTATCATGTGCGTGTAAGACAGTGAGGAAACCAGGAGGACATGGACGATGGAAAAAGTGACTGGAGGTCCATCGGTACGTACCAGGTAGAAGAAGTCGAGGACCTCCTGTCCCGTTTTCAGCTCGTTTCCTTGGATGATGTACTGTGCGTGCACTGCCGCCTCCTTGTCGCAGGAGAACCTGCGGCTGATTTGCTTCAGCTTCAGAAAGCTGCTGCTCTTGGAGTAGAAGGCCTCGACATTGTGGTGTGCCGATCTGTATTCTGGCCGGCGCAGGTTGGGCACGTACTGATCGTTGTCACTGGAGTTCCTTGATGCTGCCTGTTGATGAAAAGCAAAGGTTCATCCTCAGGAACGCACCTTGATCCAGTCAAATGCACGCCGTCACTGCACTCTTAGATCATTTAGTGAACTCACTGTCAGATGCACTGAGTTCTTCCATTTGGAAGTGTCCAGAGAGAACGGCGCCATGCCTCTGGAGTCGGTGACCAGCGTCAGCTTCTGCTCGTTATGTGCGCTCAGGTACACCGGCTCAGCAGCGACGGGTTTGTTATCCGGACCGACGACTTTCACCTGCATTCAGTCAACAAGTTTTTCTCAGCCTTTCAACGGGGGGTGAAACCAGTTCCAAGAGTGTACCATTAGCACTATTTAAAGGACCAGTACAAGTACCAGTACTCACCTTTACATACTTGCTGATAGAGAGTGCCGATACGAGTACTTATTAAAAAAGTACTTTCCTTAACTCCTTTAGGAAGCCTCCCAACACCTTTCCTCAACTCCTTTAGGCAGTCTCCGAACACCTTTCCTAACTTCTTTAGGAAATCTCCTAACAGCTTTCCTCAACTCCTTTAGGCAGTCTCCGAACACCTTTCCTAACTCCTTTAGGAAGCCTCCTAACACCTTTCCTCAACTCCTTTAGGCAGTCTCCGAACACCTTTCCTAACTCCTTTAGGAAGCCTCCTAACACCTTTCCTCAACTCCTTTAGGCAGTCTCCGAACACCTTTCCTAACTCCTTTAGGAAGTCTCCGAACACCTTTCCTAACTCCTTTAGGAAGCCTCCTAACACCTTTCCTCAACTCCTTTAGGCAGTCTCCGAACACCTTTCCTAACTCCTTTAGGAAGCCTCGTTCTTTTCTAGAACTTTTCCTTTCTCTTTCTGCTTCACGGGGCAAGTGTTGTTTGTTTACTTCCCAGAATGCATTGTGCTCTCCCCTGTCCTCTCCCCCCACCTGCTAGAAAGACAGTCTGGTAGTGGAGCGAGACCACCGATGGCTTGTTGGGTCCAGCTCAGAGTTCAGGGGAGACTCGCCCAAGTGAAAGTTTTCCCCTAAAGAGAACACTGGCCGGGATCAAACTGGGCAATGGGAATTCGCCCCAACTTGGCAAACCAACATGTGAAATGTTGATCTAGGTGATCTTGAGCGGTAGTTACGTAAACCTGTCAGGTAAAAGGAGAGGGATTACCTTTCCCTCAAAGGGGATGCCAGACTTGTATGAATCAGATACGTCTTCAAAGGTGACGGTCCGGATGTCGCTGCTGAAGCTGCTCTTCCCGGTTCCCTTGAGAACGACCCCTGGGGGGCAGTAATGAGCAGCCCTGGTTAGAAACCAGCCCCGCAGGCTAAACGCCTCACCTGTCATCCGGCCCTCTCACCTGTGCCGTACTCCTCCATCTCAGCAGTCACAGTGAAAGTGTCAGAATACATGTCGTTGTCCAGGGCGAACACCGTCAAGTTCACAGTCTGTGTGACGCATCCACTTTTATCCGTCTGGAGGAAAAATAACACAAGTCAAGTAGAAGGAACTAGAAACGTGAAGTACAAGTTCTGCTCTTTGAATACCCACCTGGAGTTCATAAGTACTGCAGATGTCCTTTACCCTGGAGTGAGAGTACCAGAAGAAACGGGTACCACCTCGACAGAACTCTGCTTTGATTGAACCGATAACCGGCTTCCCGTAGGTGTATCTGGAGGCAAGAACGCTTCAACGTCAACGTGTAAATACAGACAGACTCATTTCCTTCAAGCGGTGACGACACTGGCATAATGTATGCGGAGAGAAACAGTCAATCTGAAAGAAAACATGGAAAACTGCGAGAACTCTCAATAAAGAAAACCTGGCCGACGGCTGCTAAAAACCACTAAGGAGTCCAGAGCACAGCACAACAAGAGATGTTCACCACTCACTTTCCACAGATCTTGAGGTTTGCCTCCTGGTCCAGGATGCTGATCACGCTGGGCAGCTGGACCTTCACCTCATACTTCGGCAAAACTAAAGCAAAGAAAGAAAAAAAAGGAAGAATTGAGCTGAAATTCAGTGTGTGGTTAAATAAGACGTGGCTTCATCCGTCCTGTGAGCGGGTCGCACCGTATTCTTTGATCTGGAAGTTGTGGGAGACGTGCTCTCCCTTGTCAGTGGTGGCAGTGATGGTGTACGTTCCCTGCTCGGCCTCAGGGATGACGGGGTGGGACAGGTCCAGGATGCCGCCGCTGATGGTCTGGTCCAACCACTGGGCGATGCGGTTTGAGCTGGGATCCTTTATGTGATAAACAGAGATACACATTTACTGAAGTACACTCCTTTCTTTATTAAAGTTGCTCTATTTACAACAGTCATTATTTCTTCTGTCGCCTAACAGCTTCTGATGCTTGCAAACAACCAAATTTAGCAGAAAATGACAAGATTGGAGCTTTTTAAGAGGTTGAACTGTTCTTACCTTGAGCGCCACATCCTGGTACTGAAAAGAAAAGAAACAACTGATTATAGCTTATTTAATGTTCAGGACTTTGTAATGTCTAACATGCTACAGGTAATTGGCTGAGTGAAAATGTTATCATTTTTATTTTAATTATAGTGGAGAAACATTTTAGCCACTCTGCTAAAGTTAGTCCTCATTAAGTAGAACACTTAAAAGATTAAATTAATATATTTTCAATAAATGTTACTGCAGTGGTAGCGATTTATCAGAAATTCAACGGTTTTAGTAAATGTAGGGAATGAGGTCAGAGAAAACTGATAAATATATAAAAATATCTTGTAATGCAGTAGTAAAAAAACAAACTGTTGTACTGCACTCAATCTTTTTAAAACAATAAATAAATAACTTCAGATACCAATATAAACTACAATAATTAAGCAGCCCTAGTATAATATTGATATACCATTTAAATATTTTCCTAGTCTGGAGGTAATAGATAGATATAAAGATAGAAATAAAGCTTGTATGTTTGGCCTTGACAAACTGCAGTCTTACACCCCTGGACTCCATTTTCCGTTCACTGCGTTTGAAAAACCTGCCATATTAAAAAAATAAATAAATAGAATAAAAAAGATTGTGAATAACCAGACCTGGTTTGTTTTTATTGACTTCAGAGGACAGGCTAAATGAATATTCCTGTAATTACCTGATCCAACACTGTGTTTGTCTTCAGTCAGTCAAACACTGGATCAATCTGGCATTGAGTGAAATTTTAAAAGGCTTCCGCATTTAAATCGGTCCCTCCATTTAGAGAACCGTAATCTCCATAAAATACGAGCGTTTCCGGGCTTAAACAAGCTGCAAAACGTCTGAAAGGGGCCGATCATGGTTGACAATGAGACGTCTCCATTGCGGTGGTCGGAAAAACCCCCGAGCCGCTGTTGATTCAGGTGTTTGGGTCAAACGCAGTTTGTGCCAAATGAACTCTGACAGCATGTTTATCACACGACGCCACGCTGCGCTTCACTCCCACGCCGTCCTCAGAATCAACAAACAGCCTCCAAACAAACCTCCCACTCTCCCCAACCAAAATAGACCCGGAGCTCGTCTGCAGGACGAGGATTCAGCCGTTCATCACTCACCACTCGAGGCACCGGGACGAAGGCCGTGTCCATGGAGACGATCCGGAACCTCACTTGAAGGAAGGGGGAGGGAAATTATATCAGAAACCAATCAAATGGGAAACACCTCCTGATGTGGAGCAGCGTTCCTGGGAATGGTTTTCAACAGAGGAATTAATGGACAATATGGGGATGCAGGGTACCGATACTGGCATCGGGTATCATAAAAGTGGAATCGGGGCGTCCCTGATTTAACCCTTTAAGTGACCTCAATTACGATTTCCTCTTTTTTTTCTCTCTTTTTTTTTTTACACTTCTTTCAAACTGACAGATTGATCAAGTTCTGATGACATTAAATCATCGGCCGATAAGTTCATCTTTATTCATGTATTTACTTAGTGAAGCTTGTTTCCGCTTTGAATTTCAGCTTCTGAGTTTAAACTTCCCACACTCATTTATTTTCCTCTTTGTTTGACTTCATATATTGAAGATTTTAAGGTAAACAAATGCAGCTTTCAAATGTAAAACAGCTGAATTCACTTAAAGGAATAACGCCCCGTTTACATGACCACATAATTAAAATGAGAACAATGAGGTTTTCACACTGCGTATAAAAGCATCAAATAATCAGATTACATTTAATGAAGAGATTTAAATCATTTTTTTATATGGAATTAAATCTCTGCAAACACAAATTTCATGCAAAATCCACCAAACGAAATAAATAAAGTCTGACTGATTGAAAATGGCCTAATAAAATATGAATACGCCTCATTTCCACTCGAGATCTTTCTGCAGAGTTGGCACACACCGACTCTTGAGGAAATTACCATTTTAAAGCATTAAATACACAATTCCTCCGGCAGCGAAGTGCCGCCTCAGCATTCTGCAGGAGTCAGAAGTAGTTAGAAATGTGCAGAGCAGAGAGTTTGGGAGTGCAGCTCACCCGTCTGCCCCGGCTTGTAGATGGGTTTATCCGTCTGCACCAGGTGGATGAAGGCCGGCGGCACCAGGAGGATCCGGGTCGTCTTGCTCAGGGTCTGGCTCTCGCCCTTCACCTGTATCTGGATCGTGGCCACAGTGTTCCTGCTCACTGGCGGAACCTGAAAACAAACAGGTCAACGTAGGAAACGTGGCTGAAAACCTAGAAAATCTAGAAATGAGATCTATACAGTAAAGTCTACAGATCTATACAGTAAAGTCTACAGAAACTTCCCTCTGACCCGGAGTCCCTTTATAGAATTTGTACGTTTCCTCGCTCAAGAATTCACCTTGAAGCCAGTAGTACTGAGTTACAGCTATTTTTATAACACTGTTAAAACATCACTTTTAGACTTTTGGTGTAAGTTTATCTTCTGAAGACGCTGTCCTGTCTCGGTTGTTTTTCCTCTTAAACATCTGTTAATGATGATGGATTAAAAAAAGAACCGGCCTGACTTTAGAGTAACTTCATCAATGTGATATTGAGCAACTGCAGCTCTGTTTCCAGCTGCGTCATTCTCCCAGAACACATGTTTTCACTTGCTAATGGTGCTGCTGTTGCATAACAGAGGTGGGGCGGGGCGGGTTGGGGGGTGGGGGGGTGGGGGGGCAGTTTGAGAGAGGGTGGGGGGAGGGGTTCTCAGGTAGAGGGTCTCGTCTTGGAGAAAGCCACCTTTGTTGGCTGGCGGAGCAAAGCTGGGAGGAACCTGGTGAAACTCCAGCCTACGGCCACGGGGCTGGTCAGGTTGGGGGGGGGGTCAATACGGAGGGTTGCATAACAGCCAGCAGTGTGGGGGAGTAATACACCGCTGGCATTGGCAGCCTCAGTGGTGGCGCCGGCTGGATAATTAGGTAGGTGTGGATGCCAGGCTGAGGTGGGTGGAAGTGGAGTGGGGTTGGGGGTGGGGGTGGGGGGAGAGGGGGTTGTTATAGAGGCCGTATTTAAGCAGACCTGGAAGTTGAGGCAGTGGTAGAAGTCCTGCTTCACGGACTGGTCCAGCAGGACGAGCTTCTCAGAGGACAGGTCCAGGGAGACGGAGACGACCAGGGGCTCGGTGGGGGCGTGGACCTGGACACACAGCGTCTCCTGCTTCCCCGCCGTCACCCGCGAGCTCACCGTCAGCAGATATATACTGCCAGAGCAAAAGCACACGCGTCAAACCAAACACAGCTTGGAACAATCAACTGTTTCACGTCATTAGTGAATCGTCAACATTAACTAAACGTCTCGTTTCATGAGGTTCTCTGAATCTGCACTTTGAAACTCTGAACACAGATTTGTTTAGTTCAAAATCAACCATTTATCATATTTTCTCCCATTTATTTCATTGCTTGGCTTTAAATATATATACAGACATATATCAAAGCATACAAAAAAAAAACCACAGAACTAAGTGACATACAGAATATATATTTTGTTGTTGCTGATGATACGGACAAGAACAACCAATTACCGTAATTTTTAGACTATAAGTCACTTCATATATTTTTTGTTGTTGTTTGGCTGAGAAGTGACTTAATGTGAAAATATACTTATAAATACCATTTCTGACCACTATATGTCACTGTATGATGGCAGAATGTTGCTACAGAATCCCAGAAAAACCTCCAGTAGTAGTGCATTCGACTGACACCGTGAGAAAAACATCTCTAAAAATTTAAAATCTTCACACCAGAAAATAAATCAAATTGATGATATGTACTGTATAGAATGGATTCAGAGTAACCGAACATCTGGACATGGAGGAATATACAATTTCTTTCCCCGCTTTTTTTTTTTTTTTTGGCAAATGTGACTTCTAATGCAGAAAATACGGTAGTCTTCAACTTGTTGAAAATTGGTTTATTTACGTACGACAGGTCGGGTGTTCTAAACAATCCAGTTTGAAGAGTCTGAATCTCATTGAAATAATGTGTCTGTGTTTAAAGAGTGAGACTAAGTCTGGATTCAAGAACTGAAGTCTGATCAAAAATGGTAAAAACCCGATAAAGAGTCCTGCTTGTGTGAATAAAGTTCAAATCAAACTTTAAAATTAGGTTTAATGTCAGTCTGATGTGGTTTAAAAGGCCAGATTGAGTGTTGAAATCCAGTGTTCAAAGTGAATTCATATTTTAATAGCAATAAACCAGTAAAAAGAAATGAAGCTACAAGCCATCTAATAAAAAAAAAGAATATATATTTGACTGTATTCATACAGATGTAGTCGATCCTTCAGCAAGCGCCCCCGGGGAAAAAAACAAAAAAACATGTCATGTTATCTGAGTTCATTTTGATTGTCAGAAGAATAAATGAACCATGAAATAGTAAAGTTAATTTCCAAACCCTTTGAAAGACATTTGGATGCCGACAGCGAGCAGTTACATAATCCAGGCTGGATCAATATTCTGATCGATTTTTCAATAGATCATCCGGATCTGCTTGGCGGGAAAAGCGGCTGAACGGGAATAAACCTGCAGGACGTGAGAAACTGACCGTAACACCGGCTTCATGCTGTGAGATGGAAGAAATGAGAACAGACTCAATCTGAATGAGTTGTTTTCACACTGGATTAAATCATCTGCTTCACCGAGCAGCTTGAAGCGAGACGATGAGGCTAGTGTCAAATTACAGGTACGTGGTGCCGGAAAATGAGAAATAAGCAGGAAAAATAAAGAACTATTGGATGGGAAATGTGTACATTTCTTCTAAATCACTGCGTGTTTTCTCTAAAATAAAGCAATAGTACTGAGATGGATTTAAAAAACTTTTTTTTTTATCATCATAGGACTGATTTTCAGACCAACATGCCTTGCACATGGGTCAGGAAATGTTTGTTTGACTGCATTGATGAGGAAAACCTTCCTGCAGGGGCTGCATCAGTTTGTGTTTGAGGAATCTGTATTCTCACTGTGACTCTTTAAAAAGCCTCTCCAGCAGATTAAATAAAGGGAGAAACAATAAAAGAAAAAAAGAAGATACATAGAGGATATATTAGTTGCCCTTTAAGTAAGAGATCAGAGTATTTCTTTCCAAAATGACATGTGCAGATTAAAATTGGAAACGCAGCTTTACTACAAATGTGTTTTTAATGTAAATTGCACACTGGGGTCTGTTGAGGATCTGGATTCTGCCCCCCACCGGGGCAGTTAGAGGCTGCTTGGCACTCTGGGCCACTGCTGCTGCCAATGAGAAATAAAGGACACATTTAATTGAGTTTTAGTGGCGCTGCTAGGAATATTGATGACTCTGAATCCCAAACTATGAAAGCAACCGGAGTCACGACCACACAAGCTGCAGCGCAAGGGCAACAGAACCAAAGGTCACGACTTTATCGCCAGACGATCGTGTGTTTGGCTTCAAAGCTCGAGGAGACGAAGGCAGAGCGGAGCGGAGCGGCGCTCACAGCTCCAGTGGGAATGTTCAGCAGATTTGTTTACTGGTGAGCAGGTTATTCATCAAATGGTGCTAAATGGTACCAGATGGCACACACACGGTTTCTGTCCTGATTGCATAACACGGTCCTCAGGCCAAACACTGCGGCGGTCCCACAACAATCCCACGGTGTGTGTGTGTGTGTGTACAGACCCAAACGTGCGCCATCTCACAAATACTTTGCAGGATGTCATTCTTTAAAGCAAAACCAACAACAGCAGCAACCAAAATCACACTTGATGTGTGCAGCGGTGCGTCTTTGGCACCAGCCGCTGTGACGCACGACGCAAACCTCTGCACACAAACAAACATACAAACAAACAAACAAATGCAACCGTTTTGGTTTTTTTTCCCCCTTGCATGCAGAACGTCGCACTCACGTGTCGTTGAGGTGAGCCGCGGTCAGCGCGGGAAGGAGGGCCGACGCCAGGAGCGCAGCGAGCATTTGCAGGAGCGGGGCCATGGCTGCAGGAGAGACTGGCTGGATGCAGTGTCTGTGCTCAGGAGGACGCACTGTCCAAACCCCCGCCGCCGCTCGGCTTATAACCCTCCAGTCACACCCCCCCACCCCCTACCGCCACACACCCCCACGGTCACTCCCCTCAAAGTTACTTGGAAAGTTTGCAGCACCTCCCTTTTCCCAAAAGAGACGCGCTTTGCCAAACGTTGCGCTCAGCTCTGGTTTCTGAAGAATTTCACTAATGTCCACAACAACAGGGTCGGTAGGGTGTTGGGGGGTGGGGGTGGGGGGGTCTGCCTTGGGCACGATGACCGCGCAATATCAGCTCTGCCTCCTGTTGAGCAACAACAACAGGCCGGACTGGAACTGACATGAACTGCGAGTGAGGACAGGAGGACTGTTCAGGGTCTGAGTGGCTCCTGGGGGGGTTGGGGGGGTCTGGAACTGTTTCTTGGTGTTTGTGGATGGAGAGGTGTCGGCCACATTTATTTCTCTCTCTCTCTCTCTCTTTTTCGCTCTCTCTCTCTCTCTGCAACCTCCAAAAGAAATGAAAGCTAAACCACCATGTTACGTAATAAGCAAATAAAAAAAACAAAGTCAAACAATAGAGGAACGAACCCGGAGTCACACCAGGGGGCAGTGGCTGGTACCTTGACCTCACAGCCAGAAGGTCAGAGGTCAAATCCCAGCTGTGTGCAGTTTGCATGTTCTGTGTTCTGCCCATGTGGTCAAGTGAGAGCAAGACGTTGGAGGGTGATCTGGGTCCATCCATCCATCCATCCATCCATCCATCTTTCTGGATTCTTGTATCTCAGGGGGAATTGGCAGCGAGGCGTCTCACGGGTCGGCAGTCCTCCTAAAAAGTTCATAATTGATGTTTTGTGGAGGTTTTGAAACGACTCCTGCTGCCAAACAGAACCGGTTCCTTCTGGGAACCTCTTTGTTCTTTCAGCAACACTCTGTTAAATTCTGCAGCAGGACTTCACCTCACATCAATCACATCTCTTTGGGTTTATTTCCCACTCAGTCCAAGATGGATTTCATAAGCTGCTGATTGGTGTGTTGTTGTTTTTGGTTCAGGAGGAGTTTCACCACGGCCATGAAAACCATTTAGAGTCAAATAAATGCAAAACACATCACGGATCGAGGCTCTTCGGTTCACTGGAAACTTCTCGCTGGTCTTCCAGAACCTGGAGGAGAGATTTAAAGTGACAGTACACCAGAAATCTTTAACTGAAGGGATGTTTCATTCTTCACATTTTCAGTATGCATGCTAAAACAACAACTACATCTTCGTTTGCGTCAGTGAACTTTTAAATAGAAGTTTTATGTCATTTTAAGCTCTTTTAGCTGACTTTTGTTGGTTACTTTAGCCACTTTGGCTCTTTTAAAAGCGAATTTGCAGTTTGGGCTATTTTGGACATTATGCTCGTTGCTTCTTAAGATAAGATAAGATAAGATAAGCCTTTATTGATCTCACAATGGAGAAATTTACTTGTTACATTCTGCTCTTAAGGACACTCATGAGAAGGAAAGACAAGAAATGTGCAAACAGTTAGATAAGAATAGAGGTATCTTATATACAATGACTATCAAGAACTCTAAGGGCGAAAAGTATTTACAGTAAAAAGTAATAATAAAAAGAATAAAAAAGGACTAAGATAAAAAAAAAAAGATAAAAATCACAAACTATAATAAAGTATGATAAGTTCTAAGCAAAGTATACAGTAAGATGAAGGAAATTAAACTATGATGGGGGGGGGGGGGGGTGTAGAATAAAAGTACAATAAACATACTATAGTAAAAAATAATACCAGTGCTAGCAGTGCAGGTGCTTTTTCTTTTTCACCTTTTAAGCTATTTTAGATATTTCAGCCAATTTAGCATATTAACTATTACAGCAATCTGACCTTTCCCTCCCCTCATTTCTTAAACCAATTTTAAGTACTTTCAGCCATTTTTGCTGTCTTTAGGTGTTTTACTTTTCTAAAAAACAATTTTGAGTGATTTTTCCTTGTTTTGGTGATTTCATTTGCTGTTTTTAGTCATTTTATATTTCAGTTCTTGAGCCACTTTTATAGAAAAAAGAGAAAAGATCAAGATTCACATGGTGAAAAACAAGATTTTAGTTGAGCTTGTGAATGAATGCAGAATATAAATGACAGAACTTGACTTAAAATACAGTATATCAAACAATAAGATTAATTCAAGCTTTGTTTACACAATGATTTAAATAAAAAAATGCATTGTTGGCATATTTTTGTCTTAGACAAGTTTTGCGTTCTATAAACGACGTCTGCTCACGCAGAAATGTCCGAAATGCTGAAAATGATGTAATGAGTGTGTACGGCCACTAGTGGGCCCAGTTCGTTTTGTAGGGAAACCTTGCATACATGTGCACAAAGAACATTGCTTGTGCTTGTGGCTCTTTCTGCCACGTAATCTGAATAAAATGGGTGTATTGGACTGGGAATATTCCTTCACGCTTGCTGTGGTTCACTGGAACATTATGATCGTCGACGATAAGCCGCCGGATCAGTGAAAACCTTTTCCAACACAGCCCAGATGCATAAACTGCAGCAGCGACGGCACAGTTGAAAGGATAATGTTTACATTCCCACACATGCACAGGGTCTCTTCTGAAGGGAAACACACATATGCTTGTTTACAAAGAGACAAAAAAAGAAAAAAAAAATCCACAGGGCAGCTTCAATGTGGGTCAAGCTCCAAAATCACATTGAAATCCCATAATGCAATTGGTTAGGGTGTCTTCATTAGACAGTCAGAACACCCACCAGCTTCCAGCGCATGCCTTTAGGGTGCATTGTGGCCTTTTTTTTTCTCTTTAAAATCTCAGTCTCTTAATCTGGAAAAATAAAAATATCCCAGATGACATCAGCAGGGGAAAACAAGTTTACGAAGCTGGAGCTGACCGTAACATGAGACACTGGTCCAGAGCGCCATGGGGAGAAACACGTTTTCATCCTCATGCCACCAGCGTGGAAATGTTCCCAACAACCAGTCAGGTGAATGAACTCAGTACTTGAGCAAAAGTTGGAGTTAATTAGGTACCGTAATGTGACATAAGTGGGATTGTGGTCAGTACAGAGCAGAGTTGTGACTAAATCAGAGAGAAACAGACACCCGAAGTGATTCAGACTGATCGTGTTCAACTATCACCTCACATGATCGTCTGCCTGCCACCCTGAAGGTTAGATGATATTGATGCACTTTCTTTTTTGCTTGTATATCCAGTAGAAGCATGAAAATACAGTGTCTCATTTAACTGCTGGTGACGGGTGACATCACATCATCTTCTCTGCGCTCATGAAGTCTCAAAGTGACTGGTCAGGGTGAGTGAATCTAGAGAATTCCCCCTCGGTGCCAGCGGCTGCTTCCGGCACGTCTTTGTTACTCGTGAACGCAGAACAACCGACACACAGGTGAGCAGGTCTGCCACAAGAGATCAAGAATCAAGGGCGCCTGCAGACGAGGCCCGTCGTCCTCTGACATGGAGGAAAAGGGTAGACATGAGGAGAATTTATTAAAAGTCATTTCCCCTGACGGCATCGTCGACCGTTCCGCAGCTGAATGGGAACAGAAGGATGAGCACGGGCCGTCCTTTCAACAAGGTGACGTCTCCTGCATGAATATCTTGCGAGATTTTAATTCTGTTTGCTGCTTGACTGGAGGCGACATGGTGACAATCACCGAGATGTCTCTCCTCCAGCTTCTCTTTTATCTTCTTTTATCTTTTGTCTCGTCTTTCTTTTGATCTGTGCTCCACCGAAATCAATCAGATGCTCCCCTGAACGGAACAGAAACAGCACCAAAGTGTGTTCCAGTTTGGAGTGTGGGTGCCAGATGGTCCTTATTCTGCTGGAGCAGAGAGCTCCCCTCTTTGTTTTCACCTGGTTCACCTCAGGATGACTCCTCCAGCTAGTTACTATGTTGAGCCAAGAGCTGGATCAGAATGGTCCATTTGTCCACAATGCCCCTCTTTGTTCATGGACGTAAGATATTGTTTTGTTAATGACAATTCAAAATCATTTGAATAGAAAATAGTCAACATATGACAGAAGAAAGCTAAAGGAAATAAAAACCCTTAGAAAAAACACTGAAAAGCCCCCAAAAAGCACCAACTGTGTGTAGTTAATATCAGAGGAGGCTGGGGAGGAGCAGGACCATCCATCCATCATCCATCCGAAGTTGGTTGTTTTGTCCACTTCCAGGCTGGAACTCTCTTTAATCTGAGCTTGATAACCTGAGAAGTGTGATCAGTACTTTGACTCAGGATTTCTCCCTTTATTGTCCAAATTCCATGTGAGTGTCCAGCAGATGTCGATCCAGTGCTACAGGGGGAGATACAGCAGTTATTGTTTAGCCCTTTGTTCTGTTGTAGACCTTCATTTGGTTCTTTGTTCTCACACACAAGCGAAGCCAATGGTCTTTTTTAATTAAACCATTTTTCCTTTTACATTTCAGCTGATGTTCTTCTGTTTACCGAAGCTGCTGACTACGATATGAGATCCTCTTTATGTTCTTCATTTCAATGTTGATTAGGGTGTAAGAGAGAGTTTAAGCCTTTATCGCAGCGATTTAGAGAAGTCCAAGTGGTCAGCAGAAACTCCTGCTTAGTCCATTTGCAGTATATGTTTGAGGTCATTATTTAAATGTGTGTTTTCACAGCCTCCTCTGGACTTTCCCTGCTGTTACTCTTTGAGGTGAATTGGTTCAAAAGGTGGAAGGCTGGAAACTTTCATGACGTCTTTCCTGTTTATTTCTTTTGTTCCAAAACTATCTGAAGCTTGACAACCAGACGCGAGTTCTCTTTACACAGTGACAGGGCCGGGTTTACCTGCAGGGGAAAACACCTTTGTTTATACTCCCGCAATCAATTTCAGGTCCTTCGGCACTTCAGACAAGGAAGCAATTAAAAATAAATAGCTGAGACGTTGTACTTTCATTTAAATACTGCACTATGATCTATCGTTATTGAAATCTTAACATATTGTAATTAATGTGTCTCAATGAGGAAAAAAAAAAGGGATTACATTTAGAATAAAAGCTGCAAGCAGTGTTGGTCGGTTTTAGTTTTTCTAGGTGGCGCAAGAGAGCACATTCTGGCACTCTGGGGGTTAATTTTTACATGTCCTTATAATTTTCTCCAGTCTTGATGAGCGTGCCAAATATGGTGAGTTTTTGAGCATGTTTAGTGGGTCAAATTTGAGCTAATATACACATTTCAGGAGGCGTCCGGAATACAATAGGGCCCTGGCCTTTCGTGCTTGGTCCCTAATTAACATCTTTTATATCAATAACTATGTAGGACGGCTCAGCCACAACATTAAAACCACAATTGCACAAAGTCAATAACATTACTTTGCAGGATGACAGTTAATTCGTCACAGAATAAAAGGTAAGCAACCATCTGAGCCACCAAAGAAATGAGAGACTTTCTGACTTGACAGTTTAACTGAACAGGTTTTGAAGGATGTTTCTGTTTTTCCTACAAATCAACACAGTAAAGCAAAACTTAAAACAGAAACCAGGGGGTAAAACGTAAGGCCCGTGGGTCAAAATCAGTCCACAAGAGCCTCGAGTCCATTAAACACATGGTGAACATTTCAAAAGAAGACCCTGAAGTTTCGAGCATTGAAGTCGAAGTTGAAAGTTATCTGGAATCAAACGAGGCTCAAAGTCCTGCCGTCAGGGTGAGTCTGTAACGACATGCATAATGAAACAGCTGTAAGATAGAGGTTTTTTTTTTTTTTTTTATAGATATTTCACTGTATTTTGCATCAGTAAAATTGGCTTTAGGTTGAGATTGCTGTGATATTTGGTATTAATTGTTCAGATTGTTTTTAAAAGACATTTTCATCACGCTTACTCTGCACCACAACAAAGAGAACATTTAAACTGTATATATTTTTTGTTTGTAATTTCTCTATATCGTTCAAAAGTAAAAAATACAATAAAATTAAAATAAACAGTCTCAGTAACACAACTTTCAGTTCAACAGATTTTGAATGAAAATGAGCAGAAGAGAAGATCACTCTTATTATATATAAAGGTTCTTCTGGCATTATTTTACTAGTCAGTCCCACTCCAGGTGAAATTGGACCATTATAGGCTCTTGAACTAAAATGACCTGTTGGTGTTTGTTATCACAGCTTTAATAGTGTCCAGAGTTATCCAATTATCCAATTGGCTTTGATTATGCAGTTTATAAATGTAAAAAAAAAAAACCCTCATAGTTTAATTTTCAAATCAGATACATTTCAAATAAGAACACAATAGATCCACGCGTTTTCCAGTATGCTGCCTGACAGGTCCGAGATAAACCTGCGTCAAAGTGTGCGTCAGCTGAATATTTCCTGTCACTGACCAAACTGCTATTTTTTTTTTCTTCCAAAGACAAATAAATTGAAAGCTTCTGTGGTTTTGACAGACAAGTTCACTGAGGGCAGATTTCTGACACTTTCACAAACTTCCACAGTGTGAATTATCTCCATCAGGTAAATCAAGGTAAAACAAAAGAGTGATGCCTTGCCAAGATATTTAGATTTAGATTTTTTTAAACATTCATCAGTTGATATGTGAGAAAATGAAAAAAGAATTATTCAGCTTTGACATTAACTCCAAAGAAGCTAAACAAACTTATATAGCATATATTTCTGTTTATTTTCCATGTATTTTGTGATTGCCATGAACTCAGTCTTGTTTGTTTGGAACAAGCAAACACATGAGGAAGTTATGGAAGCTGAGCTTTAACAGCTTCACTGGGGAAAACCCAGTACTGACACAGACAGTTGAAAAGGTCATACTTCCTTGTTTGTTTGTTTGTGTTTTTATTAACCATACATTCCTCTTTTTTTATCTGCATGTGAGTCACTGACAAGACTGATAGATTCTCAAGATTTTATTGAGATGCTCGAACACATCTTTATGTAAATGGAAGAAAAAGTCTCTTCTGTGGAAACGCTTGGGCACCGTGTCTTTGTAGATGGAGGAACTACTGCTACCGTGCATGCGAGCCAAGGCCGTAGTAAATAGTGTGTTTGAAACAAAAACATAAGCGTTGGCAGCTGTCCAGAGCCAAATTCAACAGAGGCTCCGAGCACCGGCTCAGATGCCTTCTTCAGAAATACTGTTTTCAGAAATGTATTTCTGAAAATAATAAGCTGTAACGTTAAAACGCCGCTTCGTAGACTACGGCGGTGAGTGATGCGTTCAGGTGCTCGTTCACGTGTCGGAAGCTGCGGGGCCCATACAGTTAGCGACGTTATTGATATCAGGGCCATCGAGCATATTTGATGGCTTATTAAAGGTTTTTGTCACGTTTTCCTCCTCTGAACTGCCGTAAGCTCTATCGCAGTCGCCGCCATCTTGAATGCTTTGCACTCTCCTATTGGACCAGCAGCTTACATGTGACTCAAATGCATCATTACGCTAGTAAAAATAGTGTCGACTTTAAATACTGGTTTAAAAAAAAAACTGCAGGATTACACAGGGAGAACTTTTGACATCTAATATATCTTTATAATGGTGTAAAGACATTGAAGTGTCCTGATGTCGGAACGGGATAATGCTGCTTCGTAGCTGACCACTTTGAGTGATGCGTTCAGGTGCATCACGTAACTACACCCTCCGACATGTTAACGAGCTGCGGGGATCCTACAGTAGCGACGTTGCATGATAAACATGATTAAAATATGACTGATAGTCATTAGAGAGCTGGAACATGCAGCACATGGCAGAGCTGAAGTTTCTGGTAGGGGGCGTTGTGTGTGTAAAAGCCAGATGATATCATACTAAATATATATGCACATATACTCGACATATGAAACATATGTAACATATAAATGAGAAATAATATGTAAAAGTACATTGTGCAGGATTTATGTCTCCCCAAAAATTCAGAAACGTCAACCGTGGACGAGTCGTCCTCTGAGGGTGCCGTCTGTGGACCAGTTGTGCAGGGTTGTCGTTTTTGTGGACGAGTCGTCCTCGAATCAGGCAGTAGAGGGCAGCAGACGCTACATGAGCTGCTCTGTTTGCTCTGTGCCTCTTCGCTGCCATCCAGGGAGGGGCTCATTAAATCTGCCTCCCCGATCTCTGTGTGATGAATTCTTCATTAAAACAATATGTTCTCCCTGCGCTCCAACAAAGATATCATATAAAAGTTCAATTAACTGGGGCTTGATGATCTCAACGACATGATGTTGTGCAGCTAAAAGCTCCCAGAGCTCGTCCTGCTGGAGCCGATCCACAGCCAGAGCCGTGGAAAACTCAGTCCACCAGTGAATAACAAAGGGAAGTCAGATGCTGCGTGGGGATTTAGATGTTCAAAGGAGCGGCTTACGCCTCTGGGCCATGCAGGGCCCTCTTGAGTCGGAGAATGAAATCTGTTGTTTAACAAGCCTTTATTGGAATCCACACATCTCCCGAAATGTTGAAGATCAGGGACAAACAGAAGCCCACAGCGGCGATACATGAGCCGGCGAGGCCAGCGAGTGTATGATTCTGTATCGCACTAACAAAGTCCACTGTGCGTGTGTGTGTGTGTGTGTGTGTGTGTGTGTGTGTGTGTGTGTGTGTGTGTGTGTGTGTGTGTGTGTGTGTGTGTGTGTGTGTGTGTGTGTGTGTGTGTGTGTGTGTGTGTGTGATGGTGCCGAGCTCAGTCTGGGATTAGTCGGGCTCCGGGTGGAGGATGTAGCACAGCCTTCGCTTGTTGGTTGTGTTCTATCTGGAGGTCTATTAAACCCCCCCCCGTGGGTGGAGTGGCTGGAACCACCACCTCGCAGCTCCACTGTGCTCAGTGTGACTCTGCCACAGATCCCTCTGCTGCTAGACGTCATCTAGAACTTTCCAATTAGTCCCGTTAGCTGTGCGAGGCTGTAGCAAGGCTGGTGGGGCGTCCAGCTATGTGCTAACAGGAGCTAAATGCTAACAGGAGCTAAATGCTAAAGGGAGCATGTGCGGTTGTGTAATTATGCAAACGAAATGAGCTGACACATCTGATTATATTTACAAGTTTGCATTGATCATTTTTGGTTCCGTTTCCATGAGAACGTTTTACGTGACCTGTTCAGAGAACAAAACGCTATAAAGGTGACGAAAATGGAGAGAACCTGACATCGTCGTGGACGGATGACGCATTGGATGTTATCAGGGAGAGTCTGAACTATTAAACTACTGATATGGACGATAAAACTAGAATACTGACCGTGACTAATACCACCACGGGTCGGCCATGTTTGTTTACAAGGGATGGGAGGGGAAGGGAGGGGGAGTTGAGCTGTAACAGGCTCCGCCTCCAGGCAGGAGGGAACAGCGACCGTGAAAGAATCTTTCCTCCTTGAGAGCCGAGATAAAAAACTTCCCGACACGGTGGATCAGAACACCGGTGTCGAGTCAACGGACGTCCAAACAGTGAGTTTTAGCGGACAGACTCGTATTGGTTGTCGTGCAAACGGGACCTTAATGCTTCTTGGTTATAAATTATAAAATGTGACTGCGGACGCACCGATACCGGCACTTCTGTAACGACGCGCCATCAAAACAGAAAGTCAGAAAACATAGAGGCTGAATCGTCCCCGAGTGGCACAGCAGAAACATCACAATGTTTTCCAGCAGGAAAAAAAAAAAATGACACCGTAATAGTTCATGCTGCAATCTTTGTTTGTGGTTGCAGCTGCTTGTTCCTCATTGGTGGGCCCGTCAGCGGCGACGACGCCGGAGACCCAGCGGAGCTTATAGGAGCTGCTGCTGCACCGTAAAGTACAGCTTCTTATCTCCGACTCGCAGTATAACAAGAAGCCAGCAAACTGTGGTCTGGTAACGTTTCAGTGACGCCTCCAAGTCAAACAGGAGCCAGAGCCACAGTGTGTGGATCCAGATATGAATGAACTAGAATGAAGTGAAAGAGAAAAGAATGACCTGATCTGCCAAAAAGTAATCACTGTTGAATAATGTGGTACAGCCTTCCTGCTGCCGTGCTCTAGAACTGTCACAATGATATTTATTTTTTAATTAGCAGATCTACTTTACGAATAGGTAACTCATTTGTTGGAATGGCACCAATACCACTTTTTTTTTTAAATGACAAGTACAAGTACTAAACTTTATCTATTGCCGATACCGGGTATCAGTACGAGTACTGTCCTAAAGCCCAGTTCATACTTCATACTGAGACAGTATGCGAAGTATCAGGAACCGTGGTGGATCCAAACGCAGAGTCACAAACAAAGTTCCATTAAAACACAGATTATTGTCAGTGAGAGGAAGCAGAAGCGTCCGGAGGATTAACCACAGCCTCACTGCCTACAGTACGCAACGTCTGGCAGGAAAGCAGCCTTACACCATGATGCTCCCGCCACCGAGCTTCACTGTTAAATTGGTGTGTGTCGGCTTTTTCACGTCTTTTTCTCGAATTTCTTCGAGATTTTCTTTAAACAAACAATTCAATGTTGGGTTTATTCCAATCGGTATACATTTGACGTATAAGTCACGAGAAGCCAAAAAACAACAAAAAAGTATCACTTATAGTCCAGAATATACAGTAAGCCGGCCTCTTAGAGTGGCGACAGAGGATTCTAGACACATAAAGTCTTCAGTAATCAGCTTTAGCCAACCCACTAAAGCTAAAGCTCATAATAAATTGCCAGCACTCCCGGTGTGTCTTATTCTGGAGTGTGTGTGCCGTCCTGGCCTGTGGTCTGCCTCCTGGACGGGGCTGAACTCACACCAGGAGCCCACTGAAATAATAATGAACATATAATGCATGTTGTTGGACTGTGGGAGAAATTGGAGCAACACTATATTTATCTCCGAGGGGGTCCACGCTGAGTAGTTCATGTTAACACAAACACTGAAAAGAAACACCACAGCATTGAAAATAAAATCCCTCAGTCAAACCAGAGACATTCGGGCAGTGAGGTGACAAGGCAAATAACTACACCTTACCAGATTAAAAGCATCTGACGAGCATGAGAAGATGGGGGTTAGTTTTGGGTGATAATGTGGGAAACATTGAGGTTCAAGCTGTGTGTATTAAAAGTTTCTTCAATATGTACACATCAATATTTCAACTTCGGTTGGGAAAAAAAACAACAACCTGAAAACAGTGAAAAGGTCAGTAGTTTTGAACCGAGTCTCTTCCTCTGTGTGTGAAACCCTCTGCTCTCTCACGCCTGCCTGGATCCTCCTGGAGGCACCAAGACACAACCCTGCATTGGCTGGAGCTCCTGGTGGAGGTGCTGGGGCTCCTGGTGGAGGTGCTGGGGCTCCTGGTGGAGGTGCTGAGGCTCCTGGTGGAGGAACATCGTGTGAACTCCAGTAAAACTCTGCTGCCTTCAGCTGCTCACATCAAAGGCTGAGGATTAACCAACAGCCTGCTGTAATGAGACCACAACACACACACACACACACACACACACACACACACACACACACACACACACACACACACACACACACACACACACACACACACACACACACACACACACACACACACACACACACACACACACACACACACACACAGACACACACACACACACACGCCACAGCATCTTTTGGAGAAACACCCTGAGAAAGACAACAGTAATCGAGAAATGTGGATTTCTCTGGGTGTTTCTCCTCGGCTCTGCTCACATCCTTCAACCTGTGTGTGTGTGGGTGTGTGTGTGTGTGTGTGTGTGTGTGCGTGTGTGTGTGTGTGTGTGTGTGTGTGTGTGTGTGTGTGTGTGATGGGTGTGTTTGTGAACCCACCAAGAGCTGCAGTCAGCACCAGCTGAGGGCAGCATCAGGTCGACTGGAGGCCAAACCCCCCCATAAGGACCAATCAGCTCACAGGAGGACCAATCAGCTCACAGGAAGTCCAATCAGCTCACAGGAGGACCAATCAGCTCACAGGAGGACAATAACAGAACCAGAGCTGGACGACCAGCAGGGTTTTCAGCCGGTCTGACTGCAGGACCCTCCGTCACCCGCTAATATCCGACTTTGATGGAACAGTGCAGAACGGAAGGTTCTGATCATTCACACGGTAAATATTAGATTTAGAAATGTTAGATTGTGAGATCCTGGCCTGTCAGAATAGAAATCACATCTTTTTTTGGCTGCAAAGTCTGCTTCAGGGTACAAAATCCACCTGTGACACAGCTGTGATGAATGTTGAACCAAAATCCTGCGTCATCTTGAGGTTAAACTTTATTTAACTTTGGTAAAAATGTGTTTGCTTCACATCTTTCCACTGAACTTTGGCAGTTGAAGACAAGAAGGTGATGAATGAGTTTAGTGGCATTTCCTTGAATGGGAACATTTTCATTGCTCTTATGCACTGTCAAAGTCGTAATTTACTTTAAAAAAAAGTTATCACTATTTAGTCAGACATAGTAATATTGCAAACATTGACACTGGTGGTATGTATATGTAGCAACATTTAAACGTTTATGATTGAATTAAAATAAAATTAAAAATCAAAAATCAAAATATGAGAAAGTGAAAGCAGAAGCCGCATGTCTTGTCTTTATTCACATAAATCCTACACAAGCAGTGTTTTATATGTCGTCCTCTGGTTGTCATTAATTCATCACGAGGGATAAATGAGGACTTTATTGTATTTGTATCCGAGGATAGAAGGAAGTCCCACGTTGACACGGAGCTGCTGGCATGAACCTGCAGATCCTCCACCAGGCCGGCGTCAGCAAATAAAGACATAATCCACTTTTCTATGTGTCACTCAGTTAATCTGCAGCAGCTGGACGAGGATAAATCATGATAATAATGCAGAAGTACAGTGTGTGGCGAATGTGGGTTTATACAATACCTACAGATATGTGTATGCTTTGTGTCTACTGGTGGCTGACAGGTATAGTTTATATATGGCTAATGTGAATTTAATAATTATATATATATATATAATTGCTGGTTACTTTGGTAATAATTAGAGGTTTAGTTTAGGATGATCTGATCTTTACCCAATGTTTGTTTCAGTGCACGCACGCACGCACGCACGCACACACTCACACACACACACACAGCAGTGATGCATCATGGGGATTAGATGCAATTGTTTCTCCCTGTGGAGCATCATCATCAGCATCATCAACATCATCATTCAGGGTCTAACGTGTTAATTCAGGTTCATGTTTAAAGCAAATTATTTAATTTGCAGAGCTGCGCCGTGTGTGTGTGTGTGTGTGTGTGTGTGTGTGTGTGTGTGTGTGTGTGTGTGTGTGTGTGTGTGTGTGTGTGTGTGTGTGTGTGTGTGTGTATGAGATGTGAGGAGAAAGTGACACCCCCCCCCCCCGGGGAGCACTTATCAAAACAATACACCAGCCGTCATTCAGAAGCAGCCCTGCTCACTTCACCACTTTGAAGTCTCCCTCCTCTTGTTTCTTTAATCCCCTCATCCTCGGTGTAATCCCACTGTAACTGCAGGGATTCTCCCCAATTCACTCCGTTTGCTCCAACAAACACCAAAACACTCCGTCAACAAATAACAATAGAGGCAACTCTTGAACGGGAGGTGAAATGTTGGAGAACGGCGAGGGGGGGTGGTGTGTGTGTGTGTGTGCGTGTGTGTGTGTGTGTGTGTGCATGTGCGTGCATGTATGTGTGTGTGTGTATGTTGGGGGGGTTGAAGTTGCCATGCGTCTCTGCCTCCGTGTTGCCAATCCCTGTAAAAAGTTAATGTAAGCAGGATTCACAGGGAGCAGCTGGTGATGAAATTATGGTGTAACTGATACCAATGTGGCAGAGTGAGAGGAGTGCATGGCCGCCCGTGCCTTTGAAGGGTGGGGGCTCTTCCCCATCATCCCAGCATGCACTGCTGGAGAGGAGCTCCTGTACTACAGTACTACAGTACTACAGTACCAACGGACCGGTGGAGGGCAATACTGCACAAAGAGCAGGCAATCGTTTTGCCGCAATACAGAAAGAGTCTGCCAGAGAATCCAGATTGCACACGGAGGTGAAATACCGTGTGTGTGTGTGTGTGTGTGTGTGTGTGTGTGTGTGTGTGTGTGTGTGTGTGTGTGTGTGTGTGTGTGTGTGTGTGTGTGTGTGTGTGTGTGTGTGTGTGTGTGTGTGTGTGTGTGTGTGTGTGTGTGTGTGTGTGTGGTTAATGCTGCACAAGGTGGCCGCTCAGATTCTCACTTTCACAGGTCAAATATCCATTAACCTCTTTAAGTTGAACTAATCCAATTTAATTCAAACAACCAACAGTCACTACACTACAAAGTGTGTATGTGTGTGTGTGTGTGTGTGTGTGTGTGTGTGTATAGAACTTGTGGATACACACACTTTGGTACAGTTTGTGAAGAAATCAGAAGAGATGGTTTTAAATACACGTGGAAGGTGAAGCTCATTAAAGCATACGAGCTTTGAAGACGAATGTAAAAATCCAGCGTGACGATGCAGACTGTAAATAAAGTAATGAAGTCATGAAACAAGTAACGTAATAAAATAGTCGACGATTTTTCACACACGACCGAGCTCAGATCCACTGGGTCTATTTCTGACAAGAAAACATCACAAAAACTACAAAAAAAAGCCTTAGTTTCCAAGAAATAAATCCTATTTAAAAGGAATAATTGTTGCTGCGACTCATTAGTGTAATAACCTATTACATTATTACAACATGGCAACGACGTCTTATTAGCAAGTGATTAAATGGTCATTATTACATTCAAAATGGGTAAAACTATGACTTTATCGGTTGTTTAAAAGCCCCTAATTAGCAGGTTCCTGTCGCCTGTTGATCACGTCTGTCAGACGTCAGAAAAAAAAAGGGGGGGGGGGGACACCGAAAAATAATTTGTCGTCCACGTCAGTCCTTTTCCTCCCGATTCGCTCCTCTGCTGCACAAGTGGGTTGTTTTTAATGCTCTAAAGCAGCCGCAGATCATTAAACCCATTCACACACTATTGATTTAACGTCAAGCTCAGGTCACAGGTCTGAAACCTTCCTCAGGGTTTTACACCAAATAAAATTGGATTAATTATCTGAAATGTAGAAAAAAAACAAGGATGTGCTCATAAAATTTTTTATTTTCCATATAAAAAGTGACGCGTTCATGAAGTGTCAAAGCGACAATCTGGATTATTTCTCTCTACTCTTGGGAGTCAATTTGAACAATTTCCCCTCTTTTTTTTCCCCATAGATTTTTCACGCTCCCCCCCCCCCCCACCCCACCCCCCCACCCCCCCCATTTTAACTCTTTATGTGCATCATGTCCTGATGGTTTCCACACCATTTTAACAATTCTCACCTTTTTTTTTTTTTTTTGTCTGCTTTTAATGACCAGGTTTAGCCGTTTCACCAGTTTTTAGAACTTGCGATTCTATTCCAGCCTGGAGATCAGAGCCTTTTTGAAAATAGTATGACACGTTAAAAAAAACAAAAACAAAAACAGAATATTGATTTACACAGAATTTAGTCAAAGCTTCACCTTGCCACTCCCGAGGAGCTGTGGAGCCACGTGGCTCCACAGCCGTGGGGTGAATACCAAATGTTTGGCTTTATTTAATTCTGCTTCTCCCTCGTTTAGTCTTCATCATGATAGATTTCTTTACTTTCTCTCTTTCGTCTGCTCACATGTAATTGGAATTTATGGTCACTAATCATTGAAAACACAACATGTTATAATAAAGTTCAGGAAACGAGTTCAGTGGAAAAATATTAAACCACAAGATGCTTTTTGACTTGAAGTGAAATATAACACATTTAAGGAAAAGTAATAGAAATAGAGCGCAGGAGGTAACAGACTCATTACATTTATAATTAAAAAAAGTCCAGCAGGTTCTAATATAATAATAATAACAATAATAATAAGAATAATAAAGACATTAATGGAGCTCTAGATGTTCTGTTCTAGATGTTCTAGATCTGTTTTTTCCATGGAGGTTAATTCAGTGTTAATCACTTACAAACGGTCAAACAATATTCATGTAGTGTTTAAAGTGACAACTGTCATTTGTAATTGAATGTTTGATATTGATTGGTTTGTTCAGCAGGACGTCCTCTGGCCTCCAGGACTCCTTGATACCCCCCCCCCCCTCCCACCACCACCTCCCATCATCACGTGTCGCCGCAGGCAAGCATCAGGAGTAATTAAAAAAACTGCAGCGTCTGCAAAAACAATAAATATAAATAAATCAGAGCGAGGAGCGTCAACAATGGAGGAATTGGAGGTGGGGGTTAGTAAAGAGGTGCCGAAAAATACAAAACCATGTTTCTCCTGCAGGGGGGGGGGGGGACCTGCTGTTACTATAGCAACAAGAAGACCTGCTGCTTCAATCAGCTTGTGGAGGGAGAGGAGTGGGGGGGTGGCACCCCGGGTTTACTAATGAGAGCAGCAGGACATGCCAGAGGGGGAGGGAGGAGGAGGAGGAGGAGGAGGAGGAGGAGGAGGAGAAGGAGCGGGCGTCTGACCTCCTGCTGTCCTGTTCTGTCACAGCTGTCTGTCACTCTGGAGGTCTTAGCCAAGGAGTGGAGGAGAGGAGGAGATGAGGAGTGGAGGAGATGAGGAGAGGAGGAGAGGGGGAGTGGAGGAGAGGAGGAGTGGGGGAGTGGAGGAGAGGGAAGAGAGGAGGAGTGGGGGAGTGGAGGAGAGGAGGAGAGGGGGAGTGGAGGAGAGGAGGAGTGGGGGAGTGGAGGAGAGGAGGAGTGGGGGAGTGGGGGAGTGACGGCCGGACGGCGAGCACAGAGGGAATATCATGAATCTGAACACAGGGAACGGTCTGAAGCACCAATTGTTCAGAAAAGTTTCACATTCACATTCTTTGTTTCAGAAAAGTTTCATGTTCACACTCTTTGTTTCAGAAAAGTTTCACGTTCACACTCTTCATTTCAGAAAAGTTTCACATTCACACTCTACTGTTTCTGAACAGTTTCACATTCACACTCTACCGTTTCAGAAAAGTTTCACGTTCACACTCTTCCATTTCTGAAAAGTTTCACGTTCACAATCTTTGTTTCAGAAAAGGGACTTAAGGGACGACAGATGCAAATTAGCTTAAAGCTACAATCTGGTATAGTGCATCAAATGGCAACATTTATGTTTTAACTGTACATTGTCCCTTTTAAATACTTTTTATATTCATTCAAAAGTTTAATGTTCACACTCTTCCATTTATGAAAAGTTTCACGTTCACAATCTTCGTTTCAGAAAAGTTTAATGTTCATACTCTCCCATTTCTGAAAAGTTTCACGTTTACGATCTTCGTTTCAGAAAAGTTTCACGTTCACACTCTTAGTTTCAGAAAAGTTTCACGTTCACACAGCGAAGTTCTGAAAACCATGTCTGTTTGTACGAAACGGCAGGGACGCTGAAAACAATGGAGTTCTAATTGTTCAATTGAGTGAATTTCAATTATTTTGTAAAAACACGTCTTCTTCTCTGCCTTTGGTTTTCTTCAGCAGAGTTACGGCGCCACCTACAGTCCTGCTGCATCGTTTTGAGACCTTTTATTGGTGTCGTTTGCACACGGCAGGGGTCCGGACTGTTCCACGTTTCCCCACTTCACTTAGTGACTCGGGCACATTTAACTTTTCATCCGTCGACACTTAAATCCCACTTTGATTGACGATGAACTGATCTGAGATCAGATTGTTGGGATGACATGAATAAAGTTTTGTTTCCACTGAGCTTCTCCCAGTTGCAGTGATGAAAAATACAAGCTGAGAGGCTTCGTCAGGCTGTTGGTCGAGACAAAAGAAATAATAAATAGATCAATAAATCCTACTTTTCTTCAGTGCTGCTGCCCAATAAGAAGTTTGTGTCGCTTGTTGTGTGAAAAGCAAGGTCACACTCAAGGTCATGCTGTTGTTGTGAACATTAGCATAATAATAACAGTGACCTTGTGAAACAAAGAGAGATCGTCTTCAATCGTCTCAGAAAGTATCAGGATGAGAAACGACCCCCCCCCCGAGGGTCTCTGCTCCACCTTGAACTCCGTCAGGCTGCAACCAGCAGGGAACTGGAGGATAGAACTCTGCTCCTTCCTGGAGCCACACGTTCAGATCTAGACATATAGATCTAGAGGTGGCAGTGCAGAGGCCTTGTGTCCTCACCACTAGGTGACAGTGCAGAGGCCTGGTGTCCTCACCACTAGGTGGCAGTGCAGAGGCGGATTTTTTTTTAAAATTTTTTTTACACAAGTCTAGTTTATGACTTAAAGCTGTACAGGAGGATGTTCTTCTTCCGGGTGGATCATCAAGACTATTGGTCCTCCCAATTGTCAATCATTCTGGTGATATATTACGTAAGGCCGTCGTATGTGCTCGTCCCTAGGTAGCGTGGATCTATTAGTTTTCACTTTCTGCGCATGCGCGCTTTCAGGTGTATATGGTGAGCTACGCCTTCAGCTTTTAAAAATGTTTGCTTGTTGTAAATAGACTTTCACTTACCGGTGGCGAGTCTGACATAGTGGAAAAAGTGCACATCTTCTTGTAAAGTGAGCTTGTGTGAGCGATGCCAACTTGTGACTTGTAAACAGAACGTGCACGAGGAGAACTGGGCTCGTGCATGTCTCTCGCACACGTTTTAGTAGGCTCTCCATCTTGGGAGCAGGTAGAGCGTTGCGCATGTGCATTTTTTCAAAAGGTGGAGAGGGTGATTCTTTCCTAAAATTCGGGAAAATCCTCCAGTACACCTTTAAAAAAAAAAATCCTGATCAAAAGTCAAACTTCAGACTTTTTTTTTCTTTTTTCACCCCAAAACTTTAGACTTGAATTAAAAATTATGACCTTTACCCTAAATGATGAGATTAAAGTTGGAATTCTCACTCCCCCCCCCCCCCCCCCCCCCCACCCCCTCAGATGTTTTTAGAATTCTGACTACCTTCTTTGATTTTTTAGGATTAAAGTCATAATTCCGTTTTTTTTTTTTGAAACGAGATTTTCAGTCAGATTAAAACCGGAACCATTTATCTCGATGTTGCGGCATTAAAGTAAAAATTCAAAGTTTTTGCTCAGAGTTAAAACTACTCAGATCGTCTGAAGTACATTTTCTCTTAGAATTAAGACTTTCCCACTCTGCATTAAGACCTTTTCAGAATTAAGGTTTTTCTTTTCAGAATGAAGACTGTTTTAAAAAAAACTGCACAGACGTCAATTCAAAAAGTTTATGAGAGGTTGAGGTTTTTTTTATTAATTGTTAGTTTTTCTTTTAGTCAGATTAACGTTTGACTTATGACCATTTCTCTTAGAATTAAGACAAAATGAAGTCTTTTTCCAGGATTCCTGATTTAATATCTAACTTTCCTCACAGTTAAAATCTTCTTTTAGTCAGTCTATTGTCTGAATTATGACTTTTGACTGGGGAAAAAGTGAAAATAATGTTTTTTTCTAAAGATCAATAATTAATTTTGGAGTTAGTTTTAATGTCCTTCCGCCGGAACTGAAGTGCAATTGGAGCTATTTTTTTTGCTTTTTTAATTAATAGGTTGTTTGTCTCCCAGGTGAGAGTTGCCCCTCACTACTACTACAGCCGGTGAAGTTCCCGGGCGCGCTCCCGCGCGCGCCCCCCGTACGCGCAGGTCCCAGGTCGATGGTAATGCGCGATGATGATGATGATGATGATGATGATGATGAGCGATCAGTGAGGCTGTCAGGCCAATGGAAGGAGGAAGGTTCCCCCGGATGAACCAATGGTGCGGCCACATTGTTAGCGCCGCTCAGCGAATCCCCTGCGGATCTGATGCAACAGGACTGCAACTAAAGTTACACCTTCCAACTGCAACCCGGTGTCCCTCCGCCGCGGCGCGCCGGAATATAGTGCGCGCTGCTGCTCAAAGCCTTTCCTCGTCTTTCCTCAGCGTGTCTGGACTTCTTAATCACACCTTTACCTGCATAATGTCGACATTCTGACACGTCCGAGTCACTTCGAGGACTTTCTCTGCGCTATTTCTCCCTCGTAATTACAGCTCACGTCTGTCAAGTTGTCGTTTTATTTAAAGAGATGAGCAACAAGCAGGTGGAGACGTTTATATTTCAGGCGGTAATGACGGTGTTTTGCACTTTTTTGCAGGACTTTGAGACACTTTCTCCACTCGAAGCGCCCATAAAAAACGCTCCTAGTAAAAAAAGGTGACGGTAGTTGATGTTATAGCGGCGTTAAGGTGTTTACAGTGGAGGATAAAAAAAAAAAAAAAAAAAAAAAGAGGCTTAAAACACGCAGTGTGCGTAAAGTGGGAAAGTCCCAGAGCCTCATGACGTAACGGCCGGCTGAACTCTGTAAACTGCGCATTGATCCGCAGCGCGGTGATGCGGTCCGGGCATTAGGAGTTCCAGAAGTAGCGGATTTAAAAACTTTCTGTGTGTTGGTTGGAAATATAGCGCTTCATGAAGACGCCCTGATCTTTTTTTTCCAAAAGGGGGGAAAATATGGCTTTTTAAAGCTGCGACCGTCTTCCTCTCCCGACACTCAGCCTCCGTGTTGCTCCGCCGCTGCAGCGCACTGCTTTCTGCTCGGAACTATGGGGTAAGTGGAGGAGACGCTCAAACTTTCTGCTTTTAACACACTTTTTTTTAACTCAACTCACACCGTAATCAGGCTTTATCTCCCCATTATCAACTCTTATCATTCACTATTACTCATTTTCGAATGAGAAATAACTCACTTGTCTTTAGAAAGTGTACAAATAAAGACTATTTTTAGTTTCTCTTCATGAATAAATCTTAAAGTGTAGAGTTGATTTCTGCTGCTTGACGACGTTTTCTATATAGTTTGTCAGTTGGTTATTACACTTGTATACGAGTATTTATAGTTTATAGTAGTTAATGGTCAAGTTGTTTTTTTTAATTAAAGTGTGTGAAAGGTGAGTTTTAAGATTAATTGAATCAAATTACAGCATTAATCAATAGTTAGATTGATTTAACAGGTGAATAGAGAAGTTACTTGTACTCAGTTAATCTTTACACTATATTGAAATTTTTTTTAACATTTAAAATTAATTTATGTAATAAGATATATTTTTACTTGGAATATTAATAAATAATAAATAAAATAAATTTTTTTATAAAAACATTTTTTTTAAATTTAACTTAAAATTTTTTTGCCCTCTCCTCCGCAGGTCTTCCGGCGTCTCGTCATTCCTGGTATCCACGCAGCGCTCGGCTTGTGCTTTTCAACAATCCGATCGGAGCAGACGACGCGATGGCGGCATCGATCCTTCGCAGGAAAATTCCTCCCATTTCCACGGGCGAGCTCGGCGCTCCCCCTCTCCGACAGGCTAGCCGCAGCCAATCACGGCCCGGCACGGGGGCGGAGCCAGTGGGGAGGCAGCGCTTAATTGGTGAGTTTTGCCGAGACGCTTTTTTATTTTTCCACATCCCGAGGTCGGAGCCGCAGTGCAGCACGGGGCTAATGTCGTACAGTGAGTACAGCTAAGTGGATATTTATCCAGTGCAGACGATGCTGTTCAATCATTTTCAGATGATCGGTTAGTTGTTCACTCGGATGCTTTTGGACGCTTTGCAACATTTTACTTCCGTTTACTGCTTTTTTTTCCCCCATTTCTTTGCTTTCAGCTTTTGCTTCATTTGATTTTTTTTTTTTTTTTCATATTTTGAAGTTTTTTTTATTTTTATTTCACATATTTTATACCCAAGATCTGAAAGAAAGAAAGAAAAAAAAAAAAAAAGGATTGCTGCAGTGATGTTGTTTTTACATTGTTGTGATTCCTCGTCTCGCTTCTCACAGGTGATGGTCACTCTGATTGGATGACGGAAAAAGTTGATTTGTCTACGTTTGTGTCGACGAGCGAGTCCTCCCCCAGCTCATCTCTCCCCCCGTCGCCGTTAGAACAGGATGTCAAGGTGCCCTCGGATCTGGAGGTCATGACCTCGCTACTGCAGGAGGAGCTGGCTCAGCTGGAGGACTACTTCCGCTCCGAGTCCACGTCCGCCGCCAACAAGTTGGAGAAATCCTCAAAATGTGACAAGGGCGCCCAGGCCATGGGCTCCCAGTCTTACTACCAGTTACCCTACGGCTCGTACGGGACCGGCCAATCGGAAGCCAGCCCCGTGGTTGTTACCTTGGCAACCGGGGAGCTGGACCTGGCCAGCTTCTGTGGTGGCCCCATCAGCAGAACCAAAATCGCGCGGCCCGCCCCGTACAACTACCACCACCGCTACCACCACCACCACCACCACCACAACGGCGGGCGGCGGCTGCTCAGCGAGGCGGTGAAAGTCGGGGAGGAGGCGGGTCTGGACTCGTGGGGCTCCAGGGGGTGTTACTCAGGGAGCGCGGAGCTGTCGGTCAACCACTACTCCACGCTGAAGACGGTCAGCAAGAACAGCCTGGGCGGCGTCAAGAAGGTGAGAGAATGTGCTTTATCGTTGAAGGAGGAGGAGAGCTACTGCTTCTCCGAGGGAATGTTTTGCAGCGAGGAGATCGCCCGGGGTTTTTGCCTCGGCGGCTCGTACGACGGCCACAAGCGAGACGGACAGCTGATGCACAACGTGAAGGTCAACGTAAGTTACGACGGCGCGGGGCTGGAGGTCCTGCACTGCGGCAAGGACGCGGGACTTTCCGGGAGTATTCCCCAAGAGACAATGGTGGCCGGCGACGGCTACTTCCAGCAGGCCATGGCCGGCTCGGAGCCGTACCATAGCTTTATCGGCGAGCTGGACCAGCCGCCACAGGCTCAGGCTGTGGAGCCCCAGCACGGCCACTACCTCTACCCAGAATGCCTTGCAGACCAAAGCTACGAATGTCTGTCCCGAGGGGAGGGCGAGGGGGGCCCGCTGCTGGGGGCCCCCATCCACCGCCCCACGCAGAGGCTAAAGGACGAGCCCTGCTCGCTCAAGCAGTCCCTGGAGGTGGGCGGAGCCCCCCTGGAGGGCAACACCGGCGAGAGGAAGCAGAAGAAGAGAGACCAGAACAAGACCGCCGCTCACAGGTAAGAGACCCCCTCCCTGCGTCCGGGGCTTTCGGGGGGGACGCCGTCCCGGCTTTTTTGGCAAGTGTTGTACGACGGCAGCTCTTTTTGAAATGTGGTGCGGAGCTGGAGGAGGGACGGGGAAAGTCCCGCTCTCCGGCCAGACTCGGCCACACCTCGCCACTTCTAGACGGCAGTGTAAAGTGAGACGCAGCAGGAAAGAGGGGGGGGGGGCAAACTAAACTTTAATGTTGGGACGTCAGCTGAGGCTCTGAACCCCGCCCTCCGCGAGGTCACGGGGTCAAAGGTCACGCTGGCGTCACGTTTTTATGAAATATGCAAACTCAGCAGCAACAACAAACAAACAAACAAACAAACGCATCCTTGGTTGCAGGTACAGGCTGCGTAAGAGGGCGGAGCTGGACTCTCTGGAGGAGGAGCTTCACGGCCTGGAGGGGCAGAACCGGGAGCTCCGGGACAAGGCGGAGTCGGTGGAGCGTGAGATCCAGTACGTCAAAGATCTACTGATAGAGGTCTACAAGGCTCGTAGCCAGCGGCTCAAACAGGACGGCAGTGCCTAGAGACACACACACACACACACACACACACACACACACACACACACACACACACACACACACACACACACACACCGACCTCACCTCCTCCCAACCAGCACCGAGGAACGAAACCATCCAGAAAATTTTTCCCCCCCAAAATTTTTTTGTGTGTCTCAAAACAAATCTGACAAACATGTTGCATGATTTTTTTTTTTTTTGTGTGTGTGTTTTCTTTTTCTTTGGTAGTTTTTTTTTTTTTTTTTTTTTCCCCACCGAAAAAGAAAAAAAAAAAAAAAAACCCCAACAAAAGAAAAAACTGTGATAGATCCCAGAGGATGAGCGAATGCAACTAAAGAGACACTTTTTTTTGGTGGTTGTTTTTCCTTCCTGAAAAGCAAAGAAAGAGGAGATGTGACTGGAACAAAAAAAAAGAAAAAGAAAAAAAAAAGAGAAACTCTAAACAAGCCTTAGCGAGGCGGCTTCCCGACGAGAAGCCGAACTTTGTCCGTGACCACTGTGATCCGAACTGCACTCACAGCCTTGTGACGACCCAGTTTGCCGCTTGCAACGACTGAACGTTTACAGAAAAAGAAGAAAGAAGAAGAAAAAAAAAAAAAAAAGCTCTTTGGACTCAAGTGGTCGTGATTGATTTGCTTGTGTTTTTTGTTTGTTTTTGACACTTCGGCGTCGTCGGAGCGCACGATCCATACGAAATCTCTATTTCATTTGTTTAATATATTATTTTTGCTGCACATTTATCGTCTTTTTTTTTTTTTTTTGAATTATTTAATTTTTCTGCTACGAGAACGAGTCGACTGAATAAAAGGGATTGCTGGAAAAGGAAAAAAAAAAAGATCTGTGTGTAACATGCTCTGCAAAAATATTCATTCTGAGAAGCAGTTAAGAGAATTTGTATTGCTTTTAAAGAAAAAAAAAAAAGAGAAAAAAAAAAAGAAATGTGAGTATTTACGCCTCTTTACCCCCCCGAACCCCACCCCTCCCCCGACTGAAATACCCGATGCATGTTTGATTTTGGATTTTGAAAAAAGAAAAAAAAAAAGCATGTGCGAGTGTCGTTTGAAGGCAATATTCTGTTAAACTGCATGGCTTCAAGATCTTCACCGCGTCAATTCAACCTCCATCCGCTGCTCGTTCCCTCCTTCCTCCCCTCCATGCTCAGGTTCTCTTTCTTTCACTCTGACAAACAGAAACATCCACTTGCTTTAGGTTTGGTTTGTTTTCATTTCTCTCCCTCTGCTTTTTCTTTCTTTCCCCCTTTCTTTCTTTCTTTCTCTCGGCTGTATTTTGCGAACAAACAATCACCTGTTGACGCAACAATAAATGGTTGTTGGGTACGACTTCGTGGGAATTTTGTGTTCAATCGATCGATCTGATGTGTCCGATGAAAAGAAGATTTCACAAAAAAAAAAGACTTGAGGTCTTTTTGTTCACTGGATGTCAAAGTGTCAGGAGATTCTAGGTCAGGTAACTTACAGCCAAATAAAACCACTTTATGGAGAATCTTCACCTCCTGCTGCCTTTTGACTGTTCCTTCGCTACACACACACACACACACACACACACACACACACACACACACACACGGATCAGGGTGGGATTAGGAGGTGCAAAGCCCCTTTCTGCCCCATAACCCTCTGCTTCCAGTCCTCACCCCCCACCCCCCCTCTTTTCTTTTTTCTTTAAAATTTTTTTGTTCCTATGTTTTTCGGGGGGCTGCATTGCGGTGAAAAAGAAAAGAAAAGAAAAGAAAAGCCGTTTCCCAGAATTCAGCAGTGGACGGCCGCGCCACGATGGACAACATGAAGACGGCCTGTTTTCTTGAACATCCGCCGGCTCGAACGGCGGAAAGATGAGAGAAGAGGAAGAAAAACACCCCCCCCCCAAAAAACCCGACAAACACTTCATAAAGCACGACTCGTGTAATTGAATGTTTTTCAGCCCAATATTTTAACGCTTTGTTCCTGCATGATGATTGATCCCCGAGGCAGGAGGAGCCGTATCAAGCAGTCAACAGACAACATGAGTAGCCTATCTCATCTCCCAGCCGTACAGGGTGTGTGTGTGTGTGTGTGTGTGTGTGTGTGTGTGTGTGTGTGTGTGTGTGTGTGTGTGTGTGTGTGTGTGTGTGTGTGTGTGTGTGTGTGTGTGTGTGTGTGTGTGTGTGTGAAATCTCTTGGTATCTCTCCCAGCAGTCGTAGGCCTTTCAAGTGCATGAGGCAATCTCACACAATACTTGCAGGAGGAGGAGAGAGAGAGATGCAAGTGAAGTATCAGAATAGGAGAGTAGCGGGCCGACGCCATTAAAACTATCGATTCAGCTCGCCGCTGTTTGTCGGCGCGGCGGCGAGAGAGAAAAAAAAAAAAAAGTATATCTGTCAACCTTTGTCATGATCGGTTTATCAAGGCGCGACGCTTGCGTGAGCGAAATCTCAAAAACAACAGCGGTGCGTACCATTTATGCCGTACGCGTCAATAACAATTAAGGACACGAGGTTGGCTTGGAAAATAGAAGATGGAAGCACTTTAGGGATGTTAAAGTAATGTGGAAAAAGTTTTTAAAAAAAAGAAAAGAAAATGTCAAAAAACAAAAAACAAAACAAAAACCCCAGCACCATTAAAAAATATAAACGATTTAAATAGTTGAATTAAAAGGAAAAGCGTAGGGGTTAGGATTTTAAAAGGCCAAAATGAGTATTAAAAATCATATTTAGTCATATCAAAATATATTAAAAGGTTGATTTTATGTTTGAAAAACTAAAATGTACACATAAAGGACGTTCCTCTAAAGAGGTTTTTATTCTGACTTATTCAAGAGGAAAAATTTAATTTATCAAACAGGTCAAACAACAAAAGGTCTCGATAATATATAATAATAATAATAATAATAATAATAATAATACACACTATGAACAATCCGCTTTTAAACCACTTCTTCATCAATTGAGAACAGAAACCTGAAGATTAATGATCCTGCAGAAGAGGCAGATATAAATACACAATATTCATGAAATAATAAGACGTTTGACGACTCAAGCGACAGACTTGGGTTACACGAGTAAACATGTGTAAAAGTATTCCTTTACATAAAGTACATATCGTCTGTGTAAAGGTGATCGGTGAAGGTTTGTAGAGGCCCAGCGCAGTCTTACATAATAACATATGAATCTCACAGTTTACAGAGAGAACTGCAATGTGTTGAGTGTGGAAATCAAAAGGTGTGCAGGAGAGCAGAGGACAAAAACAACCTTTTCCCTTTTTAACTGTCGGAATGTGTTTTTAAACCGGAGCAGAGATATTTGGTATTGGATCACATCTGAACTCTTTATAGTCACATCAGAACCTTTACATACACCACTGATTGACTGATTCCAACTATTAAAAGTATAAAACAATAAAACAACAACAGCCTGTGATACAAAAACACTTAGGACCAAAGATGTAATCACCAAAATCAATACGACGAGTAAAACCAGAGCTGGGATCATAAACAACGATAGTAAAACAACACCGCCTGTGTGACGGCGTGTTTACCTTCACTCGTCGTGTTCAGCTGAGAAATATTGTTCTTGTGAACGTCAATATAAACAATAAACAAAAGAAGGCTGTGAGAGGAACCATGAGTTCATATTGTAAGAGGAAGGAGGTTTATACATCAGCATTAGTAAGAAGAAGAAGAAGAAGAAGAAGAGCTGGTCACACCAATCAGCAGGAAGCAGGTCTTTAGTGTCAAACAACCTGTTCATACACAAGAACTAACTGAAATATAAATAATGATGGGTTTGTTTGTTTTCTTCACCAACGGTTGATGAACTTCAGTAACATCATCTTGTTTCTCCATTACATTCTGGCTCGTTCAAATGTTAGAGGTCCTTGTTTTTAACGCCACACTGCCAGGCCAGAGTGCTTCCCACTGCACCACTGTTTGTTTGTTTGTTAGATACACTTCTGTCACTACTTGTGGCAGAAAATAAAGGTCACTAACCTCCACCCAGGATGCTACCCTCCACCCAGGTCGCTATCCTCCACCCAGGCCGCGACCCTCCACCCAGGTCACTATCCTCCACATAGGACACTACCCTCCACCCAGGTCGCCACCCTCCACCCAGGTCACTATCCTCCACCCAGGATGCTATCCTCCACCCAGGTCACTATCCTCCACCCAGGTCATTATCCTCCACATAGGACACTACCCTGCACCCAGGACGCCACCCTCCACCAAGGTCACTATCCTCCACCCAGGACACTACCCTCCACCCAGGTCACTATCCTCAATCCAGGACGCCACCCTCCACCCAGGTCGCTATCCTCAACCCAGGACGCCACCCTCCACTCAGGTCGCTATCCTCAACCCAGGACGCCACCCTCCACCCAGGTCGCTATCCTCAACCCAGGACGCTACCCTCCACCCAGGACGCCACCCTCCACCCAGGTCGCTATCCTCAACCCAGGACGCCACCCTCCACCCAGGTCGCTATCCTCAACCCAGGACGCCACCCTCCACCCAGGTCGCTATCCTCAACCCAGGACGCCACCCTCCACCCAGGTCGCTATCCTCAACCCAGGACGCCACCCTCCACCCAGGTTGCTATCCTCAACCCAGGACACTACCCTCCACCCAGGACGCCACCCTCCACCCAGGTCGCTATCCTCAACCCAGGACACTACCCTCCACCCAGGACGCCACCCTCCACCCAGGACGCCACCCTCCACCCAGGACGCCACCCTCCACCCAGGTCACTACCCTCCACCCAGGACACTACCCTCCACCCAGGACGCCACCCTCCACCCAGGCCTCTGCAGACCCCCGAGAATCGTTCTGGTTAACACTCGTCTTTAAGGCCCCGTGTGAGCGGATCCCCTGAATCGCATGCTGATGCAGGTGTGAACGGGCGGAGGTGAAGGAACACCTGATCAGTTTATTGATCATTGACGTGTAAAAACAAGATATTTGAATTCCAACGGAATTTTTAAGAACCACTCCCAGAGGAAAGTCTTTTCTTGAAACGTTTTTTTTTTCTTATTATTATTTTCAAATGCCAGCGATTTAAAGACAAATCAAATGTGTTCAAATCAAAAAAGAAGCGCTGAAAAGAAGTGGGGCCGGTCTTGTCAGTACCGTGTTTGACCAGCAGGGGTCTCCCCACACTCAGAAGCTTTTAAACCAGATAAAGGAACAATTCAGGATTCAATCTCAGCTCAGAATCAGAGAAACATCAACAGTAACAGTAAAAACCAGGGAGACACGGTTCTTCTACACATTCTGAGGGCAAAAGACATTATAGAACCCCCCCCCCCACAGTGCTGAGTCAATTACAAATAAACCGATATTTGAAGCATTGGTGTGTGGAAACTGAATGTTTCTACAGAGAAAAACTCCCTTTTAACAGGAAGGAACCTGCAGAACCATGCTTTCTGCCGATCAGATGAGATCAGTGGAAACAGCCGGGAGAGGAGAGATGATTTCAATGGTTTCACCAACTGTCCTGCTGGGTTCCAGAACCACCTCCGGACAGACTGGCGGCAGGATGACGGTCGGGTCATCGTGAGGCCGTAGAACTACCTGGAACCCAGGTGTGCAGCCTTTCACAATAAACTACATTGTTTGTTTAATTCTCTTTCTGCAGGATGAAACTCGTGTACAACTCTAAACTGTGCTTGACCTTCAAAATAAAGCTGACATGTAAACGAGCTGTTTACAAAAACTGCACTCCATGTTCAATTTTTTAAAATCTAATTAAGAGTCATTGAGTAATCACAGTTTTTAGTCGGTTTTGCTATTTTAGTTATTTTTAAAGCCATTTCAACAGGGTTTTATTGAGCATTTGAAACTCTTTTGACAGTTTAATACTATTTTCAGCCATTATTAGCTGCTAGATTCAATTTTAACAATCGTTGCTGTTTTTAGAAGATTTCTACTATTTTAGTTGTGACATTTTAGCAGTCAGTGAAAAAGCAGTTTTATTCAGTTTTTACAGGCATTTCACAGTTTTAAACAGTAAATCTGTCATTATTTCACCACTTCAGCCATTTTCTTTATTCATATTACAATATTTCATCTTGTTGAACGCCTTTAGCCATTGAGGCTTTATTATTTGTTCTTTCAAGCTTTACAGTTTTTGCAGAGTTGCTGTTTAGCCAGTTTTATAATTTCCCTCAGTCGTTTTCAGCCTCTGTCCACATATTGATCCCAGATTGGTTAAAAAGCACAGGTCGCATCAAACTTGATAAAGAGTGTGGTCTCTTCATTAAGCTGGATGTTGAATTCCTCCTCACAGCTTCACTCTCCATACGACTGTTTTCTATGCGTGTTGCTCACCAAGACTCGTCTCCAGCTATTCAGGATGCTTCCCCACCTCCCTGGGAGTGCAGCAAGACCCACAAATAAACGTAATTAAGTGCAATTGAAGGCGTTTCCTCGCGCGTGGCCTTTTACCACAGCTGGCCGCAGCCTTACAGTTCACATTCAACGCGGGATTCACAGAGAATTTACAGTACGGCTCCAGTTACCGGCGAATAACGTCAGCGGTTCCTCTCTGGACGTTCAGTGGTGATAATGAACATTAAAAAAACATGACACGTTGCGTCAGCGGCTCTGGATTTACATGCCGGGTGAGGCGGTGGTCAAATCGACACGCGGAGAGAAAGCGGGGCGACGCAGGAGGCTGCCAGTTTGGGAGAAAGATGTGGGAAAGGGAGGCGGGGTGGGGTGGGGGTGGAGGTGGAGGGGAGGGCGGGGGGGGTGTGTTGGGGGGGGTTAGTGATGCAAGAGAGGCAGAGAAAAGGGTCTGATGGAGGGGGTGGTGGAGGGGGAGGGGGGTGTGGAGGGACTATAGTGAGACTCAAGCAGAGGATGAGCTTCAGCGCTGGAAAAATGGCCTGGAGCTCTGTTCCAGGCCTGAGTGTGTGTGTGTGTGTGTGTGTGTGTGTGTGTGTGTGTGTGTGTGTGTGTGTGTGTGTGTGTGTGTGTGTGTGTGTGTGTGTGTGTGTGTGTGTGCGTGCGCACAGCAGCCAGAGAGCTTTAAATTCATTATGAGCAGCTGAATGTAGAAAAGGAGGATGAGGAGGAGGAGGAGAAGGAGAAGGAAAAGGATGAGGAGGAAGAGGAGGAGGAGGAGGAGGAGGAGGAAGAGTAGAAGGAGGAGGAGGAGGAGTGTAAAGATGCTGTTTGAACTCCTTGGTGAGAACGAGGGGGTTACATCTTAGTTTAACCTTTCATCCTACAATTATTGGCTGAAGAATTCAAGCAGCAGGTTGGACAAACGGGTCTGATCATGACGTGTTGTATTCTCCTGTGAAATGTTTAAATAAAAAACAAACACAACGTGCTCATGTTGAACTGCGCTCACACTGAGCTTCATCACTTCACACAAAATTAAGTTAAATTAGGACGTAATTAAGCAGTAATCCTCACCTTTACTCAAATTGCACATCCTGTTGACTTCAGTCCTGAACCCAATACAAACTGGACTTATTTATTTCTGCTTAATCATGATTTCTTTAAAAAAAAAAAAAAAGAAAAGAAAGAAAAACCTGCTGGGAAAAGGCCTGAACTTGAACAAACCTGGACCTAACCCTACGAGTACTAACCTTTAGCTACGGGTGGATTCCTCCATAACTGTGTTTTAACACGGAACACAATCTTTGATGGTGTAATTAAAGAACACAGGGAAGGTCCTAAATGATAAGAAATAAAATAAAATAAAATACCTGCGCTTTACTGTCCGTGACCACTAGAGGGCGACACAGGTCCTTCAGGCTGCCTGCTCCTGCACTGCTCTCCTTCAGATTTCACCTGGACGACTGGTGGCGCACATTGTTTTTTGACTGCTTCCTAATCAAAACATCAGACTGGACTTTTGTTTCTTCCTTTGAAGCCAAAACTTTCATCGACTACAAGTTAAGCTTATAATCTGTGTTAAATCCACCTCCTTCCTTTATTGTACCGGCTCAGTGAGGCATTGTGGGAAGGTGGAATTAAGCAGAAAAACAAAATCACTGAATTAAGACACCGGCAAACACCAGACGTTAACTTGTTGGCAGGTAGAGAGGAATCCCTCTGTCATGATCTGCTGAGGGTGAAAACAATCACACACAGCTTAACGTGGAGGAACAGGTCAGAGTCTCCTGAGAACCAGAATCACAGGTTTCTGGACTGTGGGAGCCAACAGGAGGACTTGAAGTCGCGGTATTCAAACCCTGCCCTGCATATTCCAGGGCCTGTTGACTGTTAACGTTAACGCTTCCAGTGTTCTCGCGTTTCCATCTCGCGTCTTCAAGAACGACGCTCATTTAGTCGCCAGCCAGCAGAAACGGCGAAGCGAGGCAGTCAACATGCCAGGCCACACGTTGGCACCGTTGGTTGTTTTACGTAATGAAATTACGCTCTTGTACAGTGGCAGACATTCGTGTGCACAGAGAATCACATCAGACGTCTCTTCTGAGTGACATTCAACTACGGGTACATCCACACGAGGGGGAAAAACCCAATTCAGAGCGGCAGAGAAGAGAAATGCTAGCCTCTTGATGGCCTGGGGCTCTTTTACCTGATGCCCCCCCCCCTACACACACACACACACACGCACCATGAAAACAGGTTAGAATCTACATCCAGCAGCAGCTTCATCAGACTGAAGGCTGGACCGGTTGGATCAGCACAAACTATTTCCCCTCAGGTGGAACCACTAAACTGTCCCTCACTGTCATTAAAACATGGAGGCGAACAGGCAGTGACAGAGTCTCTCCGCCAGCCCAGCCCTGTTACATGATCGCCTCCCTTTCATCTCCAACAACTGGCCTCTTTTCTAGTAACTGTGACCTGGAAATACGCCTTGAAGAGGAACACCGCTGCAAGGAACGTTCAGCTTCTTGGGGCCGCATGTGTACGTTTGTGTGAATCCCCCGGTCAGTTCCAGCCTGACCCAGTTGTTCCGCTCTGGTTGTCTTCACTCCAGGTATAACGCCGTCAGGCTCCGGCTCCGTTCGGTGAACCTGAAACAGTCGTCAACATGCCAGGACAGGTCCTGCTCATACCTCCACCGTGATGGGTCCTGACGGGTGGAGAGGATCTGGCTCCTGCTCCGCTCCGTCATAATTACTCTGCCAGAGGCTGATTGCTGCACGCCATTTCCACACGAGAGAATCAGTAGAACGCCAATGAGCTTTATGGCTTCAATCCCGTCAGAGGGTTAGCGGAAATGAGTTCTCTGGACACGTCAAGGTCCGTTTGGGGAACTTCACGCTTAAATTTCAACGCTTCTGGAGGAAATCCCAAAATCCAGTGACAAGACGTTTCTTTAAAATATGATTTTCATTTGATTGCATTAAAAGCAGTTTTTGCAAAATGTTGCTTAAAAATGGTAGGTAGGATCCTGGTCATGAGGCAGAGGGTTGGGGTCTGACGCTCCGGTCACACTACGATGAATACGAGTGTATCTGCAAAACTTCCTCCATCTTTCAGTGACGTTTTGGGGAATTTAGGACTCTCGAGTTTATTTTCTACTGTATTGCTGACAATATGCACACCGCACCATCACTCACTCCCATACAATAAAAACTCCACTCTTTAAAACAATATTAATGGACGCAAAACACAAGATATTTATCCAGAGTGATAAAGACGAAAGTTTTACAGGCCTGACACTCAAACTCACAACTGAATGTAAACTTTAACAGCAGAATGTCACTGATGGAGCCTCGACAGCAGCAGGAGGCAAAACCCACTGCAAGTTTTCATTTCGGCCTCAAACACAAAGACACTGACTCCTGCTGCCAGAACCTCCACTGGGAGAACAATGTTCTCCTCAATGGATCTAATTCTATTAATAAACACTGCATAGAGAGAACCAAGAGTCACAGTTCGGATCTCAAACTCCAATAATCGTCACTCACCATGAGACGTCAGAATATAACGATACGTCGGTTGCTATGGTTCAGAGTAAATGCATCAATTATTGTTTTCCCTCAGTTTTTCTTTTTTGTAAAAAGCCTCCATGTGTCATTACTTTCAGTAAGTCACCAGGAAAAATGCGCTGTACTGACAGGAAGTAGTGAGTTCAAAGGTTAATGCATGCGCTGCAGCGATTGGCTGGATCACATCACACCGCTGTGAAGTTTAAAAAAACAAATGTTTTATTGGTGTATTTATTAATTAACCAGACAACAAATTATAATCTTCACACAAAAAAAATACCGAAATAAACCAATGAAAAAAAAAAAATCACATTTCTTGGGGGTGCTATGGGGGAGCTTTGGCGATCCGAGGCATAGATATGAAATACTAGATGCCTCATTTGCAGCCAATGACGTGTCGTCAGCGCCGCCATCTTGGGGAGGTCTCCTGCTTGTGTGAAACTAAAGATCCCAGGCTAGAAAACCTCAGGAGATAATTATTGGGAGGAGGGGGGGGGGGGGGGGGGGGGAGTAAAGCTTTTCTTCAGCTTTAAAATGAGCTATTATTTGTGTTGCTCCGAGGACTAGCAAGCGAGTTACAGATGTTTTTTGTGGATTTTCTAGCCTGGGATCTTTTATGTTTTTTATGTTTAGCACAAGCGAACAAACACAAAAATGATTTGTTGAGTTAATGTAATTTAATCATGCCACACATTTCCATCTATTCATAATAAGGAGATTGAATCCCATTCAATCATATTATCTGAACAACATGTATTAGAATGAATCATTTAACAACAAGAAACTCAATATGCGTATGTTTATATGTTTATATTAATCAAACATATTCCTGATATGTAGACTGAAAAACTGACCGTTGATTTTTTTTTGGTGTGTACACTGTCTGTAGGCAAAAGTGATTATCAGGAACTTTTTTAAGGTTTTTTTTTCTTCTTTTTAATAACTGAACTATACAATACATGAAACCTAAAGTAAAGCCCAACTTTTCCGGCTCTACTTTAATCAATAGAAATAAACTTGAGACAAAAAAAGTGACAAAACATGAAAGTTTATTGAACAAACCAATAAAATACAAGTCGTTAGAGAATCACAGGTCACATGACCACAAGCGTTATATTGGACAAATGAGACGGCGTGCAGGAATGTTTCTGTGACATAAGTTCTGAAACAATGGCCGTGACTCACCTGCCGATTTAAAACACATTGAGAGAACAACCCCAGGGTAAAAAGAGTTTCCCTGCAGCTCAATGCTCTCATTACATCACGAGTAAATACTTTTAACATGCACATTGTCCCAAAACCTTTAAAAAGAAATTAAAACACAAATCTGCTGCGTATTTACCACACAGCTTCATGTCATCATATTTAAGGCCCGCTACACACTGTGTGACTTTATATAAGTTCACTGCGAGCCTCACTGGACCACACTGGTTGTCAAGGTTACGAATCAGAATGTCCCGGACGGTGAGACAGACGACCAGCGAACCAAAGTTCTGCCATGTTTGGTCTGGAGCGGCTGAGAATGGCACAATGTGTAGCGGGCAGAACTCCACTCAACTCTATTTCATCACGATTTATCAAGATGATGAGAAATAAAACGATAATAAAGCATGAAAACACACATTTTCTCCCCAAAGTCCCAATAAATGTAACTTTTCCTCCCGTCACCATGTTTACAAATATTTTAATGTCCTCGTGTGCAAAAGACCAAGATCCAGAATGTAACTTCTATGGTGTTAATGTTTTGGATTACATTTAAAAAAAAAATTTTTTAATTTAATTATGCTTTCTTATATGAAGAAATAAACACAACTCACTATGTAGTGAAGGACTGGATGATTGGATATAAATATGGTTTGTTTCAAATTTCCATTTAATTTACACTGAAATAAAACCAATTAATGTTCACCTTTAATTCACTTGTTGATAAATCTATGACATGTCTATTTTTCTTGAACTGGAACTTTATTTCACTTTTATAGCAGCCTTTTAGTTTCTTTTAATTGGATTTGACACCCGGTGGACAGATTAAGAATTACAGATATGTTTTTTCTTAAAAAACAAACTATTAAAAATATCCTTTAATTACCTCTACTTTATTTTTAGACTTATAATGAAGCCCAGGCTGGATTCAGCCGAGTGGCGGCCAATAAATCCAATACAAAGTGGCTCCAGTGAAAGTTCTAGTCACGAGGAGATATTGTAAGAGATTTAGGTTTTTTTCTGTCGACGAGTAAGTCTGTTCAGGCAGACTGAGGAAACGGAAAAAGGATCACGACATTCCATTTTTATTTGTCAAGGACGCACCGTAATTAATGTCATTATGTAATTTTTAATAATCTCAGACATCCGTTTGAACAAGAGACCTTCGTTAAGCTGTTCTTTCTTTTTCTTCAGCATTTAAAGTCTCGTTGGTGCAAAATAATACGATTGTTTTTCCAAAAATGTCCAAATACAAGTTTTTCTTTATTAGTTCGAAAGAATTTGATTGCATGAGAAGTTAAAAGCTTTTCTTTGAAGGATCTGACCAATTCCTGTTTGACGTGAGACACATCAGACACTAATCACAGTAATTAGAGTATTGTTCTTTACCCGTCACAGTAAATCAGTATTTACGGTTGAGCAGATAAATGAATATTGCACACCGCCCCGTGTTTAGGACTGGAACGTTTGTCGCTATTAACAGGCCACATTGGACCAGTTTACACACATGACGGTGTTTTGATTGTGTAAATTAAGACAAATAAAGACATGTCTTTTTGTAATAAAGACATGGTCACACCTTTTATTTTTTTTTTATTATCACCATAGTAGTTCCAGAGGCGTCTCTGGGTTCACACTCACTGAGGACGGCTTGTTACTCCAACATAACAAACAATGGAAGTTTCACAGAAACCAGCTAATGGGCACCCGACGTCTCTCAGTGGGGGGGCGATAAACACCTGAGTGCAAGTCAGGCGTTTCCCCCACAGAGAGCAAGGGATGCTTTACAGGACCGGCCCGACCTGGAGCTCACCGGGAGGTTGAGGTCTCCTCCGGGAGACATCAGGCCAGGACCAACTCAGAACATTACTGTTGGGTCTCCAAAACGCCCTGCCGGGCGGCGGTGTCGACTAGGGGGCCCGTTAGAGGCGGGACATCCTGGCTCCCCTGAGGACAGAGGCCAGAAAGAAGTCAGGTTTATTGTGTGGAAACGTCCGGCAGACTTGAATACAGAGTGACTTCAATAAAGACCAACATGGTTTCAAGTGAAAATGCTGAAACGTCCCCTCACACGACAAGTCGTGTGAGGGGACGAGGGAGTCGACGGACAAGAACGACGACGACCCGAGTGTACTCCCATCGGTAAGTTTTACAGTGTATTGCTCTCGACACGAGTCACACAGCGCCAACTGGTGGTCTGGCATGCTAACGACAGTTTTTCTGTCTTCTTGCTGAAGTGAAAATGGGGGTAGGACTCGACAAGCCATGGCTTCTGCCTATCCCTTTTCGAATGAGTTAAATGTGTTCTATACTGAAATTGGATTCATATTTGTTTTTCTTTTCCATCGTTTCATCTAATTTTAGTGGCTCCTTCGTTCAAAATAAATGAATAAATCAAAACAGACATCGTTTGCTGTGCAAGTCAAAACAAAACTAATGAAACTAAGAGTTTCCGCGCAACATTGTCGGGTACACGGGGCCGAAATATTTGTCTGACTGACCTACGATACTAAAACACCTGAAGTACTTTTTTTTTTTAAACGGGTGAATTGGTGTTTCTGAATTGAGGGAAGCAGTGAATAATCGTTTCTCCGTGTGTCCCCATGGCAGACTAGTTAGACGAAGCGGTGGAGACGACGGATGGACAGGAACCGTCACAATACGAGCAGCGACAGACTCTTGAAAGTGAACTTCAACAGGGAGGATGTGTACACGTGTGTAAACTGACGGCACATGCTCCTTATTGACCCTCATTGCTCGACTTCTGCACAAATAAGCTCAAAAGCAAACATGTTGAGTGAGTCTTGTCATTAAAGGGATGGGGAGTGCTTTCTGTGCTTTCCCTGATCCAGATCACAACCGGAGGGTAAAAAATATTGACACATGAACACTGCCACACTCACAACGGCCTTCCAACAAGTTAAATTCATTTAAATAAACACGTTTTCATGGATTCAGGTTCTGTCTTGGGTCTTAACTCTCATTTTGTTCTTTTCACCTTTGGTTGCAGTTGTTTTTAACATTTCAGTGTTTTTATTTTATTCGTTGAAGTCATTTTTAGTCGTTTTGCAGGTGTAAGGAGATGGACAATAACAATAATGGCGGCTTCTACAGAGTCACGGCTCCCAGTCCACATTCTCCTGGGACTTGGTAGTTTGAAGTCGACAATCACCTGTAACAACAATCCAACCTGTTCGTCTGTCAACATGAATGTCATTGTTAATGGTCATAGCGTGTTGTTCTCTGTTGCACGTGTGTGTGGTTGCATTACAAAAACAACCAACAGCGCCCACTTGTGGCCCAACATGCTAACTACACAGTTTTCAGCGTTTCCATAGAAACAAATATTGTTTTCAAAATGTTTTCAAACTTTGCTTCAACAAAAGTGCAAAAATGATACGATTTCACTTGAAAAGGTGTTTTATAAACAGGCCTTAAACACGTGTAGAAACCCAGACGGTTGAGTTGAACCGAACCCAGACGGTCGAGTTGAACCGAACCCAGACGGTCGAGTTGAACCGAACCCAGACGGTCGTGTTGAACCGAACCCAGACGGTCGAGTTGAACCGAACCCAGACGGTCGTGTTGAACCGAACCCAGACGGTCGTGTTGAACCGAACCCAGACGGTCGTGTTGAACCGAACCCAGACGGCTGAACAGAAACCAGATGGGTGAGTTGAACCGAACCCAGACGGTCGTGTTGAACCGAACCTAGACGGCTGAACAGAAACCAGATGGGTGAGTTGAACCGAACCCAGACGGTTGCGTTGAACCGAACCCAGACGGTCGAATTGAACCGAACCCAGACGGTCGAGTTGAACCAACCGAACCCAGACGGTCGAGTTGAACCAACCGAACCCAGACGGCTGAACAGAAACCAGATGATTGAGTTGAACCGAACCCAGACGGTTGAGTTGAACCAAACCCCGGTCATGAGCCGTGCCCACCTTGGAGAATGAAGGAAGCTGCTCATCTCCAGCAGACACTCCAGGGTCTCCATCATCTGCTCCTGGCGCAGCGAGTGGACCCGGATGTGGCTGGGCGACGTGCTGCCCTCCAGCTCCGACACGGTGTTCTTCAGAGCCACCGCCACGCTCTGCAGGACGCTCATTCCTGAAGGCACACCACAAACACCATGATTCACTTGCAACTGCAGGTTTATCCTGAACTCTTCTTCTCTGCATGCACGTGTGTGTGGTTTCATTACAACCGTCACTCGAAGCGTTGTGGTGTGAAGAGCATCCAGTTGGGAAAGGAGCTCTGCAAAGTGCCTAAAGGTCACAGTTCTCACCTGTGTTATCAGCAGCTTCCACATCAACGTAGACGCCGTCCATCATGGCCTGCTTAAGAACCTGCAAGAAAATATACACACCTGTTTAATATGATCAAACACTCCTTCACTGTCAGATCCCAGCCTCCACTCGTCAACGGTGATCTGGAATCATCTTCAGGGAAGATTTTATCCCCTTATCCAGTCTAGATGAAGCACAGTAATTTAAAAAAAAAAAAAAAAAAAAAAAAAAAAAAAAAATATATATATATATATATATATATATATATATATATATATATATAAAGCACAACAGCATTGGCTTTGACTGACAAACACTATACAATATTTAATTAAGTTACACCCACTTTATATGGAACAAAGGCAAGTGTATGAATCGACGGACACATTCAGAGAACTTCAGGTCTCACGCTCATAATCAAGTGCACAATAAATGCTGGATTTCATCCACACAAAGTGTTGATGCTTCAACTTGATCGTACTCGTTTTCTTTTCTTTTTTTCACACCCCTGCTTTGTTAACAGGAAGCCGTTTGTGCACGAAATGAGTATTTATGTCTTTGACGTGGTCAGGAGAGGATCCAAGGTTTCTTCTTGGTGCCACTTTAATTACACTTCTGGTTCATTTGTCCGATTGGCCCTTTCAAAAAGTTTTGGGTCCCTTTGATTCACGAAGCGTTAAAAATATTAAAAGAAGTGGACTTGACCTTTATGCTTTAATATCATCACTTATCTTGTGAAAATTGGCATTTTAATGTAAAATGTATAATCTGGAAATATTATAATGAAGAAAACTGGAAACATCAAACATTATAAAGTAAATCTTTATCAAAATATTGCTTAAAATGTGTTTATAATATGTTCTAATGTGATTTTGACCCGTTTTTTGCTTCCCCCCCCACACATTTTAATTTAGATTGACAACACAACGCGTAACATATTTTCCCTTCAGGCTTTCCAAAATCTTTTTCAATACAGATTTCCAGCTCAGAAACATTTACTCGTCACATTTCTGTCTGTGAAACAATTCAAAAAGGGTTTAAAGTGAGCTCCTTCTCACAGGACTGAGCGAAATCACCCCAGTGCAGATTTATTGGCTAAACTAACGACTTAGCTCATTAGGTTTTAACACTCGCTCCATAAAAATGTCAAAGATCCAAACGAGCACACTGACGGACGAACAGTCGTCGCAGTCAACAGGAACCAAACTGGCTGTGTGAGTTTCTGACGGGGCGTTTCACTGCTTCCAACACTTTATTCACCGTCTTCACTGCAGGTGGAGGATCCTGACCTACAAATCAAGCATGCGATCAAAGCGCTGGAACAGGAGGAATTCTTTGTGCCGGAGCCAATAACACCACGAGCAAGATCATGATCGTCGTCTAGAGTTAATTTGATTCGTGAGTCTGAGCAGAAACTGCAGCTGCACAGCGACAGCGTGACGACGCCTCAACCAACAGCAAACAAACTTGTCGGTTGTCTAATCCTCTCGTGCGACTTTTCCTGTTTGGTTTGTGGGTTTTTTCCATTGCGTTTGAGTTTATGGTTTTGTCTTGAGTGGTTCACACGTATGGAAGAGACATCAATAGAATTTAATAAAATTTTCCCAACATGCAGTAATTCTTTTCCCAAACCAAAATTCTTAGCAATTTCAGTTGTGCACTGGCATATACCGGCAAAATTTAAAAATGTCAGAAAAAAAGTACATAAATAGAGCGAGCGAGAGCGATAGAGAGAGAGAGAATTACAGGGTTTTATTAGCTCAAAAAGAATTTTATCGGGTGTTTTTTGCCGATTCTGATTCTGAGGAGGAAGACTTCTCAGTCCAGCAGGCGGCTTTACGTGATGCACCTAAACGCATCACTCACAGCCGTCAGCTGCTGGAGTGCCAGACCCACAGATAGCAGCATAAAACAAGGTCATCAAGAGCAGAAACGTCACTTTTAGGGCAAGTTTTAGAGAAGCAGAGCCTCAAAACAGCACGTATCTACATGCAGAAGTCGAATCAAGCGGCATGAAGCCCACTGACCTGTAATAATCCATATATTAGCTGTGTCATTGTATAAGGCTTTTAATTTGGAGCAGCAAAAGGAAGGGAGCTGCTGGTACCTCCAGGACGCGGATGTAGCCGTTCTCAGCACTGAGGTGCAGGCAGGACTTCCCGGCGTTGTTCGTCTCGTTGACGTTGGCGCCCAGACGGATCAGATCTGCCACCATCAGGTGGTGGTTGTGCTTTGCCGCGTAGAGGAGCGCCGTCTGTGGGGCCACAGGAAAGGATGGGGGTTATTTATTAATTGAATATATATATATATATATATATATATATTCACATATATCGTATATATTGATTCACACTCTGGAAGCTGCCATTGTTGTTGTCTGAGGATAGTGTCTGCAGCCGCGGTGGGTAGCCTTTCCACAGTGTTGTTTTTTTGTTTTTTTTTGTTTCCAGGACAACTGAGCCTTTCTCAAAAAGTTGTGTTTCACATGAAATCGTTGCCGTGGAAACGCCCCCCCCCCCCCCGAGTGCCTCGTGTACGTTTCTACGTACCATCCCGTCGGAGTCTTTCAGGTCCAGGCTGTAAAGCGCCGCCATCCTCTTGGCGACGGCGCAGCCCAGCGCTCTCTTTCCGACCCACGCTACTTTATGCAGCGCTCTGAAACCGGGAAGCACAAACATATTGACTCTGACAAACAGTGAGGAGAACTTTGCGCTATATGTGAGCACATATTTGCTTTAACGGCAGGTCGTGAAAAGTTTCTGTGAAAGTTCTTTATTGACAGAGCGCAGAGCTGTCGCTTTGCATTCATGAGCACCGACGAGTTCTTCCTTTGAGTTTATCTAACAAATGCAGCACCAGAAAAACACCGGGATCTATTTGAAGCTGAAGCAAATTGTTTCATGCCCAGGGAGGTTTTGTTTTCCTGGTGAATCTTCTCTCTGGCAGCACTCGGCTATGGAGGCGAATAATAAACTATCAATTAACCTCTTCAAACCATAAATACTTCCTTCTAATTGAACCAAAGTGGACTTGAATGTGCTTGAATATTTCTGGACAATAGATTTGTATCGTTGTTGCTAAAAAAAAAAAAAAAATCACATTTCATTCATCTTCAATTGGACACAGAACGCCATCACGAGTGCGACTCCACTCGAGGGTCAGGGGCTGAACTCACATCCTGCGATGCTCGTCGGGCGTGAGCAGGGCGGCGTCCGACACCTCGGCCAGCTGCCGCTCCTCCCGCTGCAGCTGCGTCCAGAAGAAGGCCGAGCTGCTGTGGGGATCGAACCGCTCCTCCTCGGCCTCCCAGCTCTCCGCCACGTTCCCCACCGTGGGGGGCGGGAAGGCGGGCCAGGCCAAGCCCGGAGGCGACGGCGCCTGGTAGAAGTCGGCGGCGGCCGGAGAGCAGGTCACGTAGGAGCCGGGACTCGGGACTATGTCGTCGTTGTCGTCGTCGTTGTATCCTCCTTGGAGGGGAAGCAAAACGTGAGAAGGGGTGGGGGCGTACAGCGACCCGGAGCCCGAAACTGAAGGAGAGGCTCCAGTGGGAATTACCGGTTGGAGACAGCTGAGGAGACGTGGGCGAGTCGGAGGGGAGGGGGAAGTGTGGCGGGGAGGGGTACGAGCTGGAGGTCCGCAGATCCTCCTCCAGCACCTCGATGATGATCGCCAGCTCCTCCAGGCTCTTGGCGTGCGGAGCCTGACAGGGGGAGCGTGAGGAATGTTAAACGCTCGTCGCAAATAACACGTGATCCACCGCGGAGCGTTCCAGAAAACATGCCTTCGCTGGACCCTCTTAAAAGTTCCGACACTCACCTTCACAGTTGCACGTTTTGAGCGAGTTTTGACTCGTTTCAAGTCGCCTGTGGAAGAAAAAGAAATGAAAAGAGTCAAGTCGAAGTCAAAGTAAACACCAGACGTCGATAAACTAAGACCTTTACGTGTCGGAGCAGAGAGAGAGATCTGGATTTCACCGTTTCACTGACCTTTTACTTTTTTGTGGCTCATCTCCTGTGAAAAGAAGAGAAGACTTGCGTCAGGGTCTGTCCCTCCCCGTTACATTTGGTCGGAGTGAAATTCATCCACTTATGCTTTCAACAGGTCGCCAATACAAACACACAAAAACAGTTACATGCACGGTTTCGGCCATTCCGGACATTTAGAGTCAACAATTCGTCTCCAAGGCCTGTTTAGTGGCTGCTGGAGGAAATCACATAAACCCGCAGGAGGAACCTGCTAACAGAGAGGTTTGACAGACAAAAACACTTTTCTTCAGACCGAACTGCTAACCAGGTTTCACTTTTTCCAACCGATCGTTCAGCATGTATTTACTTGCACATCGCTCAGAATACTACGGTAATTTGTTGGCCCTTGGCTCTTCTAGCCCCTTTTGTGGATGAAGAGCTATTTGAGCATTTAAATGTATGGACTTAAATCGAAGTATCATAAGACTTCAATGAAAACAACAAAAAGAAAACAATGAGCAGCATAGTTTGTTAAATTAATCTTATTGTTTCACCGTTATGCTCGTTTTAAAAAACTTTTTTTTGTATTAAAGATACATTTTTCAAAACAAGCCATTCTGAATATGACTTCATAGTTTTTATGTTTCGATAACATTTGAAATTAGGTTGTTTTTTTGTTTTTTTTTAATAGAGAGGAGGTAGAAGTTTAATGTTACGTCTGTGACGCATGTTGAGTAACTTCCGAGAAGTCTTTCTAAGTTTTGGTGTTTGTTTATAGAAGACAATATTTTGTCAAATATAGAAAACACATACTTAATCTTAATCATAATGTAATTAATAGTTTATATAAATTACAGAAACTAGGATAAAATAGGACGGATGATTAAATATGTCGGTTATCAACTAGAATCACAGCTTCAGGCGGCGAGTCGTCAAGCTGTCGATGTTCAGAAAAAACGGACGATAAAATACCGCCCGTTTTTCTCAAAGCCTCTAAAATATGTGAATAACGTCCGTTACTACTCATCACCATGTAATTTTGACTGGATTCATCTTTCTTTTTTTTTTTTGAGAGCAATATAGTGAATTGTTGGCTCAAGTTCACAAAGCACAACTGACGTATTACGCTGTTCGTATTATGCCCAGTGACGAGCAACGTGATTGGTCAGTTCATACCATGAGGTCTATACGTTTAGAAAGGAGGCCTCTGATTGGTTCCTAGTTGCCTGACTCATCCTGGTGCGTTCTGATGCTGAAGCAGAGAGGAGGAACTTCCCGTACAAGATGCGGAGGAATTCTATATATCCACTTCCCCAAGTGAAATGAGAAAAGGGAATCTATTTCTCCAGGGGATCTTCATCCTCCAAACACTCACAAAAGACGAAGGAGGATTAAAACCTGCATTCTGCTTCTGAACGGCTCTAGTTTATCTAGAAACCAGCAGCAGAGTCACTCAATCTGTATATTTATGTTCCTCGGGCAGATTGAGCTGAAAATAAAGGAGCGTTCTATCGTATTATTTAAAAATAAAATAAAACATCACCTCGGTTCATTTCTAAGTCATCAGTGAGTGAACGCAGAAGTCGGATTGCTGCAGATCCTCTGCAGTTTTTCCAGCTGAGTAATTATTTCTAAATGAAGATGCTGTGCAGAGCCTGCAGCAACGCTGCAAACATTGGACATGTCAATCAAAAGTCAAACACGAAGACAAGGAGGCCGCGGAGACCATGAGGCTGGATTGTTTGCTGGCAGAGGATGGTGTTGATCCGCGGCTAATTACAGCCGTCACATCAAAATGAAGAGTCATTAAGTGTTTGACCCGAGGAGGAACGTGGAGACGATGAAAACAACTTCCAAGCAGCTTCTCTTTGTTTTTTCTCACCGTCATCAAACCTGAAGATCATTTTCAAAAGAGAACAACCTGGAACGTCACGAGGAATCAAGTTTCATGACTTTGCTTTAAGAATATTTTGTACATTTTGGGTTATTCAGCTCAGTTTTCTCTGGTGGGAGTGGAGCTGTACCTTCAGCCCGTCTCCCTCCACGCCTTTGGCCACTCGGATGTTCTTCAGCAGCTCCTTCACCGGCATCTTGACGCGGACGCCCAGGTAGACCTTCTTACCTCCAACAATGGAGCATCTGGCCCCTGGAGGGAGGGAGGGAGGGACGATATGTGAAACTCATTTCAAACCAAACAATTACTACTGAAAGTTACAACAATCTCAACATCAAGTCAATTCCAATGAACCCTTCTGGTGCTAAATACAGTGAAATCAAACAAAATAAAACAAACTTCTCCAATAGCTGTTTATCATGCATGTTCTTATCACCGACAACGCGGCTCTGAGGCTAAAGCTCGTCGCTATCGTTTATTTATTATTCTATAGTCTCAAATATCTCAGCTTGAGTCTGAATGTCGCATCTTTACTCTGGAGAAATATGTTGAAAATAACCCATCAATGTTCTCGTTCAAACGATTAAGCCCCGTTTCCACAGCACAAAAAGTGCAGGGAAGGCCGGACTGGAGTTAGACCAGAGCCGGACTGGAGCCGGACTGGAGCCGGACTGGAGCCGGACTGGAGCCGGATGCAGGAGACGGTTCGACTGCCCAGATTTAAAACTCTGAAAATCTGACATAAAATCTAAAGAATCGTTTGAAGCTGAAAAGTTCAGGCTCACTTTAACTTGAACAATGTTGCCTATTTTTTCTTGATTCTTGCAAACTAATCATTATTAGTAAAAAAAAAAAAACAATCTGTAAATAATGATAGAACTGAACAATAAAAGCTTTTTCTGGGACATCCAGCGAGAGATTTATTGACGATACAGATATTTTTGTTGTGTGAAATATTGTTCAAAAAGCTTGTCTTGTGGTTTTTATGCCACCATATATTTCTAAACATTGATATCTGAGTTCATTTGACTCAAAGGAACATATAAATAGACTGAAACCTAAAGAAAATAGTTATAATCTGAGCGAGAAACCTGTGATAAAGATTTTAAATAGTGTCTTTAGCAATCATTTGATCACCTTTTTTGTTTTCATCATTCTTTCTCAAGAAATAATCATTTGAGTTTGACTCTTTGGACATGTACATTTATTAAATGTGGAATAAAACAATATAAAAATAACCTCATCAGCCAACATTTGATGTTTATTTCAAAGAATTCTGAGTTTAATTCAATTGAAAATTTTAAATAATTTTCTTCTGAGAAATACCTCCTGTTTTTGAAGCATTTCTAAATGTGTGCTCGAGCTTTTTAAATGTACAAACTTTGTTACGTGTAAAATAAAACAAAAACAAAAAATCGAATAATTTAAATTTGTCCAATTTTCTTTTGATAATGTAGTAATGACGTTTGTTATTTTGCTTATTGAGCTCTTTGATATTCAAAAATATTACTTTTTTAGGATTAATTATATAGATAAATTAATAAATGTATTGTTTTTACTCACAAAATATAAAGTAAAGTTGGAACTACTCATTTTGTTACCATAAATTGTTGCATTACATTATTTGATCTTTTTACATGTAAAAACACCAGGAGGGGAAAAGTAGAGCAAAATAATTCAGATAGTTGTGTAACCTACTCACTCAACACCTTTATGCAACCATTTCCTTTTCAATAACAATTCATTTTGTAGGAGGCTTTATTTGCAGTTTTCTTAAGCCCAGTAAACCGGATTAACAACCTGAAGTCGTCAGTTGTAATTCAGCTCATTATCTATCTCTGACCTTCAACATTTATTCATTGTTTTACAGATTCTTACATCTAAACTTGGGATTTGTCAGCCAACATTATCCCCAATTGTGTTAAAGTCATTTATATGTCTTTAAAGTAATTAAGTCAAATAATTCAATATGACAACTTTGCTCTCATGCAAATGGGAGAACTCAGAAGAAAATATGTGTTTTCTTTGCATAAATACCTGCATGGAACTCACCCAAACTGAGTGATTTATGACATTAATATCTCAGTCAGTTCTCGTGTTTAAAAGTTTTCTGTGTCACAACTTGCATTATGAAAAGGATGATCACAACCAGACGTCACTAAACTGTCTCCGCATCAATTGACAAGCACTTTAATCAGATACTAACATGATTGTTAACTCTCCTCAAATGTCATGCACTATATTTTAATGTAGCATGAAGAGGTACGAGATATTTACATAGATTTAGGTTTTGGGGGATAATCTGTTGTTTGTGGGACAAACACCTTCTCATTATAAGACACAAAGAAACAGGTCAAGATTGATAACATTCAACTTAATGCAAGCATTACAAAACCACCTGAAGGTTGACACAGATAACTTGTGGGGGTTAGTCACCATTAATATCCACATGTGATTTAAATATGGGATTAAGATTAATTAAAATTTGTTTCATTGACAAATAACCAGTCAAGACAGAAAAATGTACATTATTATGTATATTAACTTGCATATCTCTCAAGAGAATCATTATTCCGTTATGACATATCACAGGTGGGTTTTGATGGATTTCAGCAGTAAAATGTCACAAAACACACCAGATATGTAACCTGGAGGCTTTTGTGTTGAAATCAGGTTCACATTCGTTTACAAGGCAGTGCACAGACTTCAGGTGACTCGGCTCCATGGAACTGACTTCAAGAACAAATGGCTAAAATATTTTATAACGTTTTGATCTAAATATGTAGACATGCCTCATGATTAATATTAACAGTTCCAACTTCAATGACAGACATGCATTTTTAATACACATGTGAATAAAACTGTCTCTGAACTACTTTTTATGCATTTATTTTTGTTGTTTTCTAAAAGGTTCAGGGAGATTTTAAACCTCCGAACTCAACATTTTCTCTCACACAGGTATGAAAACACATTTCTAAGTTTGAAGTCTCACCTTTTGTCCGCGCTCCGCTGTTCCCGACGGTCCCACCTGGCCCAGGTGAGCCGGGGTCCGGGAGAGGAGGCTCCGCGGGCCCGTGTGCTCTGTCCGGCCGCCTCATCGTGTCTTCCAGGGACGAACAGGCGGGACAAATACCTGAAGCAGTGACTTTTGTCCGGGTCAGCTGCTGCGGGAATCCCGTCTCTCTCCTCTGTCTCCTTGAACGTGTCTGCTGCTCTCCCGTGAGGTCACGTGCCACTGTATACCTGAGCAGAGGCCCCGCCCACCGGGAAGGTCAGAGGCCCGGGCGGCCACGCCCACCTGCTCACTGTGACCAGGATGTAAGCTCCAGGGTGGGAAGCAGAGCAGGAGCATTTTCAGTGGCTGAAATCTGTGCTTCACTTGTGGTGGAATATGAATGAGTCCCACTGTGTCTGAGTCTGAGTCTGAGCTTGAGTCCTGAATCTTGAGTCCAGAGTCTGAGTCCTGATTCTGAGTCCTAAGTCCTGCGTCCTGAGTCCAGAGTCCAGAGTCCAGAGTCCAGAGTCCAGAGTCCAGAGTCCAGAGTCAAGAGTCAAGAGTCAAGAGTCCTGAGTCTGAGCCTGAGTCCTGAGTCCTGGGTCCTGAGTCCGGAATCCTGAGTCTGAATCCTGAGTCTGAGTCCTGAGTCTGGAGTCCTGCATTACTCATGACGATTCCTCACAGTGATGAAAACTACTTCAATCTGATATAATCTGAGAAAATAATCTTGATTTCAACCCTTTAGCGAGATCGTTGGCATACATCCTGATCCCTTCACTTGACGTTATTGCGGTATACTGCAGTATTTCAGCTTTACTACGTTTCGTATTTGATACTGACAGATTCAGGCCCACGCTTAACGTGAACATAATCAGACCTGTTGGTACTTGTTTTCATTGGAGGAGGACCCCTGCTGTGAAACAGCTGCAGCCTCCAGACAGGTCCCCCACCCCCCGGTATGTGGTAGTACAAAATATAAAGTACTGAACAGCTGGGATCCTCTCAAGCTCCTCCCCCTGGCATGTGGTAGTGCAAAATATAAAGTACTGTAAGGATGCTTCTGGGCCAGAGTACCTGTACCAGTACCTGACTACCTACCAGACTACTGTGGTACCCTATCCTGAGTAGTATCACACAACTTGGACTTGGACATCCATGCATTGTTTTCACCACCGATACTCTTCCCATCATTCATCATACACAGCGAGTACTGATGGGTGAAGTACCTCTTCTTTGATGTACAAACACACTGAGTTTGATTTTCCATCGCAAAATGACAGGGCTTTGAACACGTTACATTACAGACACATCCCAGTCCCTTCTGGTTCCCTAATCTGGGTCAAGAGACGACAGTTCATCCAGAATGGACGAGTACACAAAGGACTGTGTCAGTCCAAGTACACAGTCGTCAGACACCTGATCTCAACATTTCAAATCTCTGCCCCTACATATCTGGAGGCGAAGTCATCGAGTGTCTTCATTACATCACAGTACGAGGTTCAGTCAGTTCATCTGATCGACGGGAACCATGGACAACCAGAAGAGCAGGACAGTCGAGTTCAATTGAATCTGATTGGTGCATTAGGTTAAGGTCTATTGGTGGAGTGGATAGGACTCCTGCCTGGTACCTGGTTTAGTTGGTTTAGCTGGTTTAGTTGGTTTAGTTGGTTTAGTGGATGTAGTTGATTTGGTCGATTTAGTCAATTTAGTCGATTTGGTTGATTTAGTTGATTTGGCTGATTTTATCAATTTGGTTGTTTTGGTTGATTTAGTTGATTTGGCTGATTTCATCAATTTGGTTGTTTTGGTTGATTTAGTTGATTTGGCTGATTTCATCAATTTGGTTGTTTTGGTTGATTTAGTTGATTTAGTTGATTTAGTTGATTTGGTTGATTTAGTTGATTTAGGTAGGGTTAGGGTTAGGGTTGATTGAATTGTTGAGTTTGCATCAAAACAAAAGAGTGAGCGCTTTAGAAGGAGAACAGATGACACGGTAACAATCTTATAAATAGAAGCTGCTGAACTGGTAAACAATGCAAACATTTCCAGGTGTTATTAATCACATTGTGTGTCGTCAATTGTGCGATCTGGTACACGCCCGGTATTCCATATTAATTATTGTTTGTTTCTTTTTTTTATGGACCGGGGCAGTTTATGATGTTCTGCTGGTACTGCTGAATGGAACCACAGTAGAACCACAGTAGATCCAGAAGGTTTGTACTTCTTCACTCCCGACATTGTTCAGATCCTCTGATCACGTCATTTTTTTCACGCAGAGAGTTGAACCCCAGTTCTCATTTCAGTCTCTAGTGAACGAGAGCCCATGTTGCTCATTTTAACACTGAGTTTCATGCATTTATTTTATTGTTTGATAATCTGGTGCCTTTAAGCTTCAAGCTGCAGTAAAGAGTAATACTAGAGAGTATACAGTACCGGTTCATTAGTGGTGGAGCAGATAATTACACGCACTGTAAAAACAAACTTGAGAGGCAGGATTGATGTTCTGCCGACACACGGATCTGGCTAAACCTGCACCTGAACGCCTTTTCGAAATTCAAAACATCCGCGGCGGCGCCTGAAGTTATTTATGGAAGTGTGACGCCTTTGAGAGCCGAGCTGCTCCCGCCTCAGCGGCTCGATATTCACACGCAATCAAGTTATGCTGATGATGGACGGGAGCAAACAGGAGCTGCTTCCTCCCTTCCACTCTCCTCCGGAAAACGTTCACGTCTTCATGGCCCTCGGCCCGTCAGCTCCTCCGAGTGCCGTTTCCACGGCAACCCTTTCAAACGACCACAACACTTTGTGTGTCTGTCTGTGCAACAACGATGCTTGGAGCCACTTTTTGAATACGCCTCCCAGGGTGGAACTTTATGACGACACTCAAAATTCCCCAGTGCAAGGTCCCTGCACCAACATGCAATCCTCCTCCTCTTCATCTTCCTCCTCCTCTTCCTCCTCATCTTCCTCCCCTTACTCCTCCTCATCCTCATCATCTTCCTCCTTCTCCTCCTCTTCCTCCTCTTCATCCTCATCTTCCTCCCCTTCCTCCTCCTCATCCTCATCATCTTCCTCCTTTTCCTCCTCATCCTCCTCATCTTCCTCCTCCTCATCTTCCTCCTCCTCCTCCTCCTCCTCCTCCTCCTCCTCCTCCTCATCTTCCTCCTCCTCATCTTCCTCCTCCTCCTCTTCCTCATCTTTCTCCTCTTCCTCCTTTTGCAGAAACGTCTTAACAATGTTGCTTCACGCAGCAGTAAAGGACATCAAGCATCATAAAGTATCTTCCTCCTCTTCTTCATCTTCCTCCTCCTCTGCCTCCTCCACCTCCTCATCTTCCTCCTCTTCCTCCTCCTCCTTCTTTTGCAGAAACATCTTAACAGTGTTGCTTCACGTATTTGAAGAAATACAACATATATTAGAGATCAATTTTTTTTTATCAGCATCATTACTGATTTAATTTCAGTGCCATTACATCAAGCACAATATGCAGGGAGAATTAAAAAGGCACAATACTATAAATAATTAAATCAGTGTTGAGCAGATCTGGTGGCACCATTTGGCAGGATAAATGAAATTATACTCTATACTATAAGCCCAAACCAATTTATAAACTAAATGATAATTCTAAAGGGCTGCTACATGATGTTAATTCAGGTAAATGGGTGAATTAAACTACGTCTAATAACAGTTATTAAAGGAGCAGCGTGTCACGATGAGGGAGTCACAGTGTCGTCAAAAGGTTCCACCTTGGAAGCCGTTTTCAAAAACATCTCGTCTGATGCCCAAGTCGCAATGAAACTTCTCTTGAAAACGCCACAGTGTAATTAAACCGTCAGTGCTCTGAACATTCTGGTCCCCTTTCCCTTCTCGTCCGTTTGCTTTTACTCGACGTTCCGTTGTGATTCTGCAGCCGCGACGCCGAGCCTGAATACCTGAAACAGGTGATTATTAGTCGTCAGAGCTCCGCTGACAGGCACAAAGCCTGAGCAGGGTGTGAATCACACACAAAGTCTGGGAGGCGTCAGACGTCAGGAGATGCCTCAGATGTTTTAAGGGGAGCCGAGACGTGGATCCTGTTCAGGCAGATTTCTATGTTTGAACAATTCGGATCCCGAGGACGTGAAAACTGTGAGAAACTCTGAGCGAAACCTCCGACACTTCTGAAACATACTCTTCCACCGGAGCATCTTTTAACATTGAATTTATTTTATTTATTTATTTATTTTTTTAAAGTTTAGTTTATTTCGGACATGTTGGTACAAAACAAAAACAAACCTAACAGAGCAAAGCAACCAAGGCCAAACAAAACAGTAACATAACTAATATAATATAATGGCCCAGCATGTCCGACGAGGAGCAGGAAGAAGCAGAGCTTATTTAGTCCTACCCCCTTAATTCACATTAAACCGTCATTTCTACCTTTGTGTTCTATATATGAACACACATATAAGAGGAGCTGGAGCACAAATTGGTAATTGGTCGTTTTTTTATGTAACTAGCTGCACAGGAACGGGTTAAAATGTGCTGAAGCTCGTCAGTCTGACCTTCAAACTGTCAGGAGAGCGAGGAGCAGATAAATCCAGGAAGACCTGGGGGGGGGGGGCATGGGAAAGTCAGGGTGGTGGTGGTGGGGGGTGGGGGGGATTAGACCCGTCCTCCACTGATGGAGGACGACACGACATTGTCTTCATACGGAGGATTTACCTCCAGAACTGGCACCACGGCGGGATGTACGGAGGGATGTACGGCGGGATGTATGGTGGGATGTATGGCGAGATGCACGGCGAGGCGCTGACTGGTGTGAAAGGGAATCATTTGCCTTTATTTATTCAGGGAGAAACACATTGAGATTAATAATGACTTTAGCAATTGTGTCCTGGTAGAAGTACATAGAATTAATGTACAGTGTCAATGCTCTTAAAAACACATAAATAGCATCAGACATGAAATACAATAAAAGTACAGACACAGAGAGCTTATAAAATATATAAAATATATAAAACATCAAATAGTTTGAAATAAGTCAGTTAAAACAAGAACATGGTGACTTTTTTGTTTGCAACTGTTGGATTCTGCAGTCAGGGAGCGATGGGAGAGATTAACTGGGCACAGGGAGGAGGAAGAGGAGGAGGAGGAAGAGGAAGAGGGTGAGGAGGGTAAATCCTGAGCTTTGTTCAAAGAGCTGCTTCACACATGGAAACAGGGAGAGTCACACTCCGTCTCTGCTTTGCTGCCCTGAATGTCTGAGAGGATGAACCCAGAACCCAGGACCCAGGACCCAGAACCCAGAACCCCAGCAGGCCTGAAGGCCACTGGATGAAGAGTTCCTCCACTGCCCCACCAGGACAGAGCAGATTTGAGTTTGATTGTTTGTATGAATCCTCCCTGTTCTCAGTCTGGTTTTTCAAAGTAAAACCTTCAGACGTTCACGCTGTCATGTTATGTAAAAGTGGAAAAGTGACTCAAAAAGTGTCAAACCTCAAACGAGTAAATAGCCGGGAGATGGCCACAACAAATGAGGAGGATTTCTTCTTCTACTGTCTTGGAAGATTTAGAAAAATTGAAAATAACTGAATGTAAAAACTGATGAAGGAAAACAAGGGAGGATATCTTTTCAAAAAGAGCTCAACTGAAGTGTTGAAATGTTTTGTTCGTTCCAGCTGATGAGCTTAAACAGAGTGAAGAGAGTCAAAATGTAAAATGTTGGTTAGAAAAATTTTAAAAAGTACAGGAAATAAAATGGCAGTAAAAACCTTTAGAAAGCTTTAAAGAAATGTGAGGAAAACTAAATAGGGAAATCAGAACCAAAAATTTGTCATTTTTTTTGTTTTAATTTCAGCTTTAATCACATTTTCTATTCCTCTGTTGCTCTAATGTAATTTTCCTGACATCAGGGATGCTCCAGTTCTGGGGGTTCTGGGGGTCCCGGGGTTTTGCAGGTTGTGCGTCTTGGTTTGACGTCTTTGTACCGGAGAGCTGACGGCAGGAGAGAAGCTGCTGTTAATCCCGCCTCCCTGTGGGGGGGACCGCTTTAGGTGTAACACACTGCAGGATGGATCAAACCTGAGGGATGTGCAAACCTGTAGCCTGCATTGCAACTTACTCTGGGAGACGAGTTCCCAGGAATCAACTCTGAATTAAAAAAATAAATAAATAAATAAAGAAGGTATTTTTGTTTGGAAAGTCTTGGAAAAAATAAAACCAAGATTCTACTTTGTTTTTACACACAAATTAGAAATAAAATAGATTTAGATTTAAATGACACATGTAACACATGGTTTTATATTTCTCAGTTCGCATATGGAAATAAATGTTTGGTCTTTTTTTTCTGAGCAATATAAAGACCAGACCAGACCAGACAAGACAAGACCAGACCAGAAAAGATAAGATAATCTCACAGATGGAGAAATTTACACTGAGGTCCTCAGCTCAGCGCAGACCAGAGTTCTGTGTGAACTGACGAGGAGACAGATGTTCATTTATTGTCATTTAAAGTCAAACAGCGCAGAAGTTCCACTTGTTCAGATTCAGGCCGTTTGACAAAGCTTCCAGTAAAAACAGTATTTTTTTGTTTCAGAAAAGTCCCACGTTTACACAGTGATGTGACGAATACGACGTCCATTTACATGGACAATATGTAGTGAGCATGCCAGGCCACAGGGTGGTGCTGTTGTTTGTCTTAGTAATGAACCGACACACAGAGAACAATACTCTGTAAACATTAACAACTGGTCGTTTTTTAAGACATTGTCCTTTTGTCACTCGTTTTACATGACGACGGAGTGTTTTTGAAAAGTTCCACCTTGGGAGCCCTTTCCTAAAAGAGCCGCAGCGTTTCCAGCGGCTGCGCGCGCTGCTGTCGGGTGAAGGGAAAACCAAAACACAATGAGCGTCTAGCATTTTGACTTGAATGGTGACCAATCACAGTAAACCCCCTTCGCCTCCATCGGCATCAAACCAAAGCCAACATGCAAACTCCAGCCTCTGGACTCAAACCGTCAACCCTCTCCCTGGGACGTGACGGAGCCAACCACCTCCCTACCAAGCCAGCGGGAACCGCGAGGGCGGGAAGTCTTCCTTTTTACTTCCTAATCCTCCTCTCTGAAGCACAGCGAGTCCAGAGCGCTGGAATATGAAATGCAGGATGTGAATGAAGCATCGCCGCTCCGCCTCAGGGTCTCACTGTCTACCAGGAGGAAGAAACGTCCTCAACGTGAGGCCCACGCTTCATCCACCGCAGCACGGCGGAGGTCTGACGGAGGTCTGACTGGCTCCTAATGCAAACATGGACGAGAAAGAAAAAAAAATCTTTCATTTAGCTGCTTTTAATCCTTCTTTACTGACCCTCCTGGTCTCACGAGGTCCTTCAGCCACCATGAAATCAGGTGTGCTGGCCACCCCCAGGCCCCTGCTTGCATCACGACGCTTCCCTCTTCAAGTGAAACGTGCTTCAGAGAAATGTGATGGCGCACTGCCATCTGGCGGTGAACGGTGGTATTGTGCACGGCCTTGTAACGGTGAGAGCGACCAGCAGATGGCAGTAGGTGATCCGGAATGAACCAGGCTGAAAACAACGCTCCCCGTGGTTTCCACGTGCACGTTGACAATATTCCAACGTTTCGTATTTGTTTGTGTTCATCTCTGTTTATTTTGTGTCGAGCTGCACCTTGTTAATTCATGTCGCTCTGTGAAGTGAGTGTATTTATTCTACAGGTGACGGAGAACTCGAGACAAGTTACAACTGATACTGATACTGATTTACAGGGAACATTATGTCTTTTTGAGATCTGTGTGTGTGTGTGGAGAGAGAGAGAGAGAGAGAGAGAGAGAGAGAGAGAGAGAGAGAGAGAGAGAGAGAGAGAGAGAGAGAGAGAGAGAGAGAGAGCTTGCTTTATTGTGTATCCTACTGTAGAAACTGTACAGGTCCCGACTCGTGTTAAATGTGCAGATCGTGTTGATTAAAAGAGTTTCAGTAAAAGCCTGTCAATACTTCCACTGCAGCTCCAGGCCACGTCTCCCTCTCACCTGCACCCGTAAAAGTGCTTCCTCAAGAAATGCCACACACTCAGAAAAAAAAATAAATAATAAAATAAATAAATATATATATATATATATATAAAAACAACCTTATGCGATATTAAAATTACATTTGAAAACGTGTGACCTTTACATAACAAATTGTACTTGTGTCCAACCTTCCAGATCCAGACCGTCTGTTTGGTTTCTCAGTCGGGCCTCTTTTACAGCATGTCAAAGTGAAAATGCATCTTTTTTTGTTGTTGTTGGTGTTTTCATTTCAGAAAAGCTTCACGCTTACACGTTTAGAAAGTCTTTTTAACAAAATCACACACCACAAAAAAAAACCCCAACCCTGGCTTCTGCAGAAACAGAAGAGCGTCTTGAAACCTGGAACCCCAGCTGGCGTTTTAGAATTTCCTCACTCTTGGGATTAAAAACAACCACACATTTCCGAGCTCCTAAAACGTGTGGCTACGCGGAGTGAAACGATGATCTGGTGTGGAGAGGCCCTGACACCGACTGTATAGAATTCTGAAATGGAGGCACGCTGGACTGTTAAAGCCCAGAATCTGACTGCAAGACAGCAGAAAAACCCAGTTTGGATTTTGTGTGCTTCACAATGATTCTCAACATTTTCTCACGTTTTAGCCTAATTGTATAATTGAAATGTATTTGTTGCAGATTATTGAATGCAGACTAAAACATGTAAGTCGTAGAAACGCAACCTGCAGCATTACAATTATTACAAATGGGATTTAAAAAAAAAGCCCTCAGTACAGTTTTGGGTACCTAAATGACCTAAATGACCTTCAGATATATATATAAAAATAAATAAAAAAATCCCCTCTCGCCCTCCGCGGGCGGTCACCTGTTTTTCTATTCCAAGCTCGGGTCCTCTACCAGAGGCCTGGGAGCTTGAGGGTCCTGTGCAGTATCTTTGCTGTTCCAAGTACTGCACTTTTCTGGACTGAGATGTCTGAGGTTGTTCCAGGGATCTGCTGTAGCCACTCCTCCAGTTTGGAGGTTACTGCCCCAAGTGCTCCGATTACCACGGGCACTACTGTCACCTTCACCTTCCAAGCCCTCTCCAGCTCCTCTCTGAGCCCTTGGTATTTCTCAAGGTTCTCATGTTCCTTCTTTCTGATGTTACCATCACTTGGTATTGCTACATCCACCACCACGGCTTTCCTCTGCCCTTTATCAACCACCACAATGTCTGGTTGGTTCGCCATTACCATCCTGTCTGTCTGTATCTGGAAGTCCCACAGGATCTTGGATCGGTCATTCTCCACCACCTTTGGGGTGTCTCCCACTGTGACCTTGGGGTTTCCAGACCATACTCCGCACAGATGTTTCGGTACACTATGCCAGCCACTTGGTTATGGCGTTCCATGTATGCTTTCCCAGCCAGCATCTTGCACCCTGCAGTTATGTGCTGGATTGTCTCAGGTGCCTCTTTGCACAGTCTACACCTTAGGTCTTGTCTGGTGTGGTAGATGTGGGCTTCTATCGCTCTGGTGCTCAGAGCCTGCTCCTGTGCAGCCAGGATGAGGGCCTCTGTGCTGTCCTGTAGGCCAGCCCTCTCTAGCCATTGCTAGGACTTCTTGAGATCAGCCACTTCAGTGAAGTTCCGGTGGTACATCCCATGTAGGGGCTTGTCCTCCCATGATGGTCCCTCTTCCAGCACCTCCTCATCTCGCCATTGTCTGAGACTTTCGCTGAGTATGTCATCCATCGGAGCCCTGTCCTTGATGCATGTATGGAGCTTGGATGTTTCATCCTGGATGGTGGCTCTCACGCTCACTAGTCCTCGGCCTCCTTCCTTACGGCTAGCATACAGTCTCAAGGTGCTGGATTTGGGATGTAACCCACCATGCATGGTGAGGAGCTTTCGTGTTTTAACATCTGTGGTCTGTATCTCTTCCTTTGGCCACCTTATTATACCCGCAGGGTACCTGATCACTGGCAGGGCGTAGCTGTTTATTGCCCTGGACTTGTTCTTGTCATTGAGCTGGCTTCTTAGGACTTGCCTCACTCGCTGGAGGTATTTGGCCGTTGCCGCTTTCCTTGTTGCCTGTTCACGGTTGCCATTTGCCTGTGGTATTCCCAGGTATTTGTAACTGATAAAATAAACGATCAAAGTGGTTCTGACTCACTACAAACACATTTCAGATCGTCACACACAACATTCAGATATGAGCTCTTTCATTAGTTTTATTTGTTTTGTGATAATGTATAAAATATGGGACGACGGTGACATTCTTAAGAACTGGAAATTCAGGCTGTCCCTGCATTTCACAATAAAACTACAGAAACAGCAGGTTGACTCAGTGGAAGTGATGAGTGCCAGTGTTTACCCACACACTCCTTTGTTCTGCTTTTCTTTATTTTTGACGTTTTCATTCACCCTCATCTAAACCGACCGCCTGGATCAATGAAGAGTTCCCTGGCTGACGTGATTTAAACTCCCTTTATTCAAGAAGTTTGTGTTAAAGTAGATCTTTATAGCCTTGAAGTAAAACCAAAGTGTTTGACAGAGAAATGAAAAGTTTTCACGAGGACAAAATCAAATTAAAGTCAGATTTGGACAAAACCCATGATTCAACACTTCCTGATTCAGCGACTCTCGACCAATCACAGCTTCCCTCAGAGCCTTTCACTTACCGTATTTTATAGACTATCGGTCAAAACTGTGTTTATTGTCATTTATAAGTTATTGAAAGATTTTTTATTGTTTTTTTGTTTTTTTCTCAATTTGCTGAATCATCCTCGGAGCATTGCAAACAAATATTATATCTGAGAAAAACATGGCCAAGGGGACGAAGATTTAAAAACCAAAAAAAAAAAAAAATGACCCAAAGGAAAAGTGACCAGTGCAACGAAACACCAGATGACTGAGAGGAGAAGGAGCCTGAGGTTTATCCTGACTGAAGCTGCTCTGAAAATACTTTAACCAGCAAATACTAGTAAATACTGCCAAGTCAAGATGCGGCATGCTGATAGTCGTACCCAGAAAGGACCAGCTTTCAGGGTGCGTACACTTACACAACTCAGAGTTTTAAACAAAAACAAAAAAATGTGATTTAAAAAATTAATTAAAAGAGGTCATTTGTATTCGTCAGGTTATCTTGCTGTTGTAAAAATGTGATGACAACATGAAATAAGGAGAAAAAAAACTAAGAAAACTATATAAAAACACAAAATAATGTATTACCTTAAGGAATTTAAACCTCTTAACTTCATTGTCTTCTTTTCAATATAAAACAATTACATTTTATTTCTTTTGGCACTTTTCATACCATACAAACAGTTGAGGTTGAGGGTTCAATTCCCCATTTCCAATAATAATAATAATAATAATAATAATAATAATAATAATAATAACAACAATAATGCTAAAATCAGTTACAGTACAAAACATATACTTTCAATATTCCATCTTCCCTTCTCATTTAATTTCTTTGGTGAACTTTTTTTTGGCAACATTCTGATTCATGACTCATTTCTTGTCAATTTAAAGAGAAGGACGACTGTTAATCTCTGTCATGATCAGAAGGTCTCACGGGATTTTTCTTCCCATTAGTCGAGGATTAAACAGAGCAAACACCTCTCGGGACTTTCCGGATGTGTTGTGTCTTTGTTTTCTGGAGAGCGGAGGATGAAGGAACACAAACATTCAACGTTCTTCACTCAGCATTAATGTGAACTTGTGAACTTACGAGGTGGAGCTTCTGATCAACTCATCCTCTGGTTGGACTTTTTATTCAACGCAGCAGCTGTGCAAGCTCTTTGCAACTTCTCCTGCTCTGTGTGTGTGTGTGTGTGTGTGTGTGTGTGTGTGTGTGTGTGTGTGTGTGTGTGTGCAACACACTAAGTGAAAGGTGAAAATGAAGCCACGGCCCCCGGAGAAAGATTTTGTTTGCTTTAGCGGGTCTGAGCGTGTTCTATTCCCTTTAAGGCTCAGCGTGTGCTCACAAGCTGAGCTTGACACACACACACACACACACACACACACACACACACACACACACACACACACACACACACACACACACACACACACACACACACACACACACACACACACACACTCATTTTAATCCGTGACGGGCTCTTCGATGATCAATAACATGAAGACAAACCAGAGGAATCCTCTGAAGTCCATTGTCTCAGGAAGAGACGATAAAAAAGTGCCCGTCATCACTTAACAACCAGGATTGATGCACAAACCACTCATTTTAAACGCTCATAAAAACAGTTGGAGGAAAAACAAACACACTGGAAGTAGTTCTTACTGTTAAAAAAAAAAAAAAAAACCCACTTCCTCAGGAACCCTTTGAAAGACGGACTGTTCTTGAGAATCACGGTCAGTGGAACGTCTTCTAATACCGTAATCTGTGAACACTTCTGTCTATCAACACTGATTCACTGCTTGGGAAGATTCTTGAGAACCTCCTTCTGAGACAAAGATCCCAACATGAGAAAAACTGATTCCAACGATCCCACGCAACGTTTGCAAACCTGTAGAGTCCAGCGTCTGTGAGCCACTCCAGGAAACCACAAGGACGGAGGAACCCTCAAGGCCACCGTCGATGAAAACCACCGTCTGTGAACATCCTTTAAAACACGTTCCTCCCAGTGAAAAGTCCCTGATTGTGAAGATGCTTTAAAAAAACAAAAAGTTGTGTTCCTTGTTCCTGATTGGGAAGATTTAAAAAAAAAAACACAAAAAAAATCTAAACAAAAAACAAGCTGCGTTCCCTGTTCACTTCTGAAAACCTGTGCCTGCCAACATTCCAAGAAAGTCACTGCAAGTGAAAGTTTCTGAAACTGATTGACGCAGGAATTCCTCATGAAAGCTCACCTTGAGTATGTTGTGTCTTATCGCTGAAGACATCTGACACCCGTTGCCCAATGTCCCTCCTGGAAACATCGTCTGTGGACAATTCCCAAGACCAATTTTTTTTTTTTTTAACTTTGTATTTTTGTTCACAATTCACCGCAGTATGGAGAGAAACACAGCAGGTTACACTGCAACTCCAGATGTGCACGGAGGTATCCATGGAAATGGAGTGGGATGAAGAAAATAACTTATTGTATCCCACCCCGAGCTAGCATAGAATGAATAAAAATAAAATAGCTGCTTCCTATTGAAGTTACTTAAAAAACAAAACCAAAAAAAGCCGTATTATAGTTGTACATGTGCAAAAACACATACATACATACACACATACATACATTACATACATACATACATACATACACACACACAATTTATATAAATAGTGACCGAGGTAACAATGATTTAAATACCAACAATGGTAATAGGAATACCACAATAGGTATTCCTATTACCATTGTTGGTATTTAAATTGGAAAACCATCCAGTGGAGAACTGTTCTGTGGAGAACCATCCCTTGGAGAACCGTCCAGTGAAGAACCATCCCGTGGAGAACCGTCCTGTGGAGAACCGTCCTGTGGAGAACCGTCCTGTGGAGAACCGTCCAGTGGAGAACCATTCCGTGGAGAACCATCCAGTGGAGAACCGTCCCATGGAGAACCATCCAGTGGAGAACCATTCCGTGGAGAACCATCCAGTGAAGAACCGTCCAGTGGAGAACCGTCCAGTGGAGAACCGTCCCGTGACCCCCTCAGGTGTTCCCAGAAGCCTAAACCCTGAACTCTCAGACCAGGTCGCCTCTGGTCTGGTTTTTACCCTCAGTTCTTCAGAGTTCTTCTCATCGTTCCACAATTCTAACACGGTTCCGGCCAACAGCAGCAGCAGCGTGTTTTAGGACCTCATGAGAAAACAAGTGGTTGAAGTTTCCATCTCAGTGAATTCAGGCTGATTCAAGGCGTATCAGTCGCTTTCACTTCTGTATCAGTGACGGTGGTTCTAAACTGGTCGAGCCTGAAGCCTGTGGATCCTCTGCTGAGGTTCCAACACAGAACACTCAGCGCGTCCTGGGACGTTCAGACGTGAGGCCGTTTCTGCTGTGGCTGTTTGTGCGCCGATGCTCAGTGAAGCCTGAAGCTTCCGCAGGTGTTTCCTGCACAGTTTCACAGCAGAGAACCAGGGTTCAGCTGCACGCCGTTCCACTGCACGCCTCACACCTTTCTCACACTACACTGTTTTATTATTATTATAATTATTATTATTATTCCACCCCCTTTATATTGACTCGTCTTCTTCTGCCATGCTAAAAACTCGGGTTTGACAACTTTATTTGCAGTTTTCTGAACTGGTTATCGGCTCTCTTTGTAGGGAGCGCAGCTTTTTGGACAGAAGATGGTAGAAGACCGATTGTTAAAACTGCCAAATGGGTCAAAATGTCTTAAAGGTTGAAATTCAATAAAAAAAAAAAAATTAAAGATGTAATAAAATGCCTACCGTTCCAACCGGGTGTAAAAAAACGCCATGGAGGGTTTGGGTTGGTGTGACAGAACTCCAGGAGGCCGGCCCACTTCATTCTAAAGGTCAAACATGTTTTGCGGTTCCATACAAATTTTACGAGCTGGAAAGTGGCAATAAGGACTCCTTCGGTCACCGAGGTTACGGAGCGCTGGCCGAGCTGCAGGAGCCACGGAGATTTATTGCGCTTGACGACCTGAACGCTGCGGGGTTTAACCAACGAGGACGGAGCCGGACGGATCCTTCATTCTGCCAAAACCTCTAGCAGCTGGAAAACACCAGGAAGTAGTCGCCTTCACCTCCTCTGGATGCTTCAACAGATTATCACTGACCACCTGTCTTACGGCGGTCGTTCTCATTAAATATCAAAGATTCTCTGGGCCGGGTCGAATCGGGGATCTTTAATGAGTACAAGTACTATCGGACCCGATGGTTTTTTCTTCTATTTTTTTTTACTTATGTTCCTTATGTATCTGCGTCCCGAATGAAGTTTCTCACTTAAGGACGTAGAAGAAAAACTGGGCTCATTGGATATTATCACAATTTTTTTTAATGATAAAAACCTGTATTCGATTGAATTAACCTTTTAATTCTAAGCATTCTAACCCTAACCTTTGTTTTAATTCATTTTTGTTGTTAAAAAAAAAAAAAAGTGAAAAAACTAATAAAAAGATCCCGTGACTTAAAAAAAAAAAAAAAAGAAAAAAAAAAGAATTGACATCTAACGGCTCATCTTCAATCACCCTGAGGACAAACGCCTCTTCAGGAGATGGAAGAATAGATTCTGTCAAAGCAGTTTCAGTAAAAATCCACGTTTCTCATCGATGAAGTCGAAGCAGCGGCACCCAGAAGTGGAACGCTGAAGGTTTGGCTTCATTCATGGAGGCACGAGAGAACGGCTTGATAAATACAGTCTTTAAATACAACACAACACACACTCACAAATTCTTAATGATGGAGAATCAATGGAGAAAAAGGCGGCGCTGAGCTGTGAGCCACTGATCTCACAGCCAATCAGAAGAGAGGAGCTTTGTCCACATCCAATGAGGAGAGGAGGTTCAGGAAGTTTCAAACGGCCGCGACTTCCAGCAGGAATAGAAAATAGATAATAGATAATAGATAATAGATAATAGATAATAGATAATAGATAATAGATAATAGATAATAGATAATAGATAATAGATAATAGATAATAGATAATAGATAATAGATAATAAATAATAGATAATAGATAATAGACAATAGATAATAGATAATAGATAATAGATAATAGTGTGGCAACTTAATTTTTTTTTACCATCCTCAGTTTTAGTGCAATTTTCATTCAAAAGAAGAAAAAAAAAGATTTATTAATAATTTGTTGCTTTAAAGCCATTTTAAGACCTTAAAAAAAAATCTATTTTATTGCTGATGAATTATGCTTTCATGTCAGAAGAATAACTTGTATCATCTGAAATTTTTATATATATATTTTTTATAAAATCACTTGTATGTGAGCCCTCGGGTAGAGCCCTGGAGGACACCTTATTCCACAGTTTGAAATGTATATTTGTGAACATTTACAGACATGTATTACTTCCTTCCATTCATGAATGGAGTACTATGCCTCCGACACCAGAGGCATGAAGACTGCTCAGACGAATTCCACAATCAATTCAAGTGTCAATGCAAGTGACGAAGGATCGTCGTACATGGTGGTTTCTTTTATCTGAAACTGCTTGAAGCCAAAACTTACAATTTATCTTCTAGTCAGTTTGTCTACATCAAATTTTCTCAAATACCTGGACAGATACGATGGGTATCGATGAGTATTTGTGTAAATTGTGAATATTTGTCTCCTGCGTGTCAAGAAAAGGAAGAGAAATGATTAGCAGCAGATTATTTTACGTTTTCACTTGAACATGTTGTGTAAATGAGGCCTAAAATGCTGACAGCTCCATCCTCTCGTGGTGAAATCTTGATTGTTCCGCCCTCAGTTGAGGAAGCGGTTGATGAACAGCAGGACCACACATTCGCACTCCTTCGTAAATCAGATTTATCCAGACAGCAGGGTTCCTCTCAGCAACTCTGAGACTAGTAGGTAACGGACGCAGGTTTTCTGGATGAA